>NC_081415.1:381289804-381589804 GCF_030272615.1 Cryptomeria japonica | reverse complement strand
CTTAAGGAAGTATTCAAGATTTATGTGTCCTATCTCTATGTCTCTTATGTTGTCAATATTGGATGAAATAGAAGAAGATGAGAAGACTAGATGAGGGTCTTGCTTCTTGAACTTCATTGCTTTCTTTCTTGGTGATGTCTCCATCATTTGACTGTGATGACAACTACAACATTTGGAAAAGATAATCACCATGCTTTAGCTCATTAGAATCACCTTATTTGGATTCCAAAAATCCCAATATGTTGATAGAATGAAAAGTCTTTAAATGCAAATCATATTTGTATGTCCAATCTACATGTGTTCCTATCGGGATTATAAGTCCAATTTACAACAAAAATTGGTGAAGGCATTGTAGCGTCGTAAATTGTACGCACTTGCTAGGGTGGTACAATTTCACACCTAGTTTAGCACCCGCCTTGGCGCATTTTGCATTTTGCATTGCATTTCCCCTTTAGCACTTAATTAATTAAATTAATTAGGTCTAAGGTTCTATTTTATCATCTCCCATATCATAAAGTTGGGCCCTTTTCATAAAGTGTGCCCCTTTCATTTTATTCCTCTAATACATCATTTAATCAAAAACCCTAATTAGGTCTTATTTTGAACTTGGGGGCTTGATTTCGGGGGTCAAAACATCTCGAAATCACCTGTAACTTCGGGATTCTCTCTAAAATCATCATATCCGACGGCCCTGAAAATTTGGTGAAAAGTTGTCGGGACCATGGCGCCCAGAGTGCACATGGTCCCGGACATTTTTCCCAAAATTTTAGGAGCGCGATCCAATCATAAAATAAAGCTTAACCCCAAGAAATTGGCAGGAGATTCAATCTCTAGGTCGGCCAAAAGTTGAAATTAAGACCTAGGGTTTCATATATAAGAGCTCTCTTTCTTCATTTGAAAGGATCCAAGATTTTTGGTTTCAAGGGCCTTCTATGCAGCGAAAGAGCAGATCTTTGAAGACTTCAACAACATTCAAACATCCATCCATCAAGCATTCATCAAATTCATTCATCCATTTAGGGCTTTGAAGACATTGAAGAACAATAAGGGATCACCGACTGAAGATTGGCTTGTACCCCTCCCTTGGGGTTGGGTATGATTTCATGTTGTTTTCATGTCTTTGCATAAGCTTCATCATATCATTTGTATTCATGCTTTAGATCACTTTGCATCTTGATTTGGAGCATTTACATTATCATTTACAAGTAATTAGGGTTTACTTTCTAGGTTGCTCTAGTTTGCTTACTTTCATTTTAGGATCTTGCACACACACAAGGTCTGCACACACTACTTTTACAATACAACTTGGCTATTCATGGAGGTGGAAATCACCAAAGCGGGGGTTTGACTAGGGCAAAACCCTATATAGCTGCCCACCATACCTTTTCAGATATAAGTGCAAGTTTCAGGATTCGGACGACACCGCAAGTTGCAGATCTGACGGAAGCAGACGGAGACTGAACTTCACACCAAATTCCAGCCCAGAAAGCTAGGACAGGGGCATGGGGCGCCCTGGTCCTGCCAGGATAGGGGCACTGGGTGCCTTGGTCCCTGGGACAGGGGCGCTGGGCGCCCTGGTCCTTCTGTCAGACAGCAAGTTTCAGACAGCTTTTCAAGTGGCAAAACAACAGTTTTAGGAGCAGAATCAGGACAGTGGCGCCTGCACCCCCATCCTGAACATCTTCACTTAGATTTTAACTCTGGGTATGCATCTACATTCTTGTCTTGTCCTTGTGTTTACAACTTTCCATTGTTTAAGTTCAATTCTGCAATCTTGTTATTAGTTCATACTTGCACTTTGGGGTTAGGAATTGAACTTGCATCATTTCATCTTTCTATTACAACAAAGGAATAGAAATCCTAATAGGTAGCCCATGGCTCTCTCTTCCACAAAAAGAAGTAGCCAATTGTGTGATACCTCTAGGCTCTTTCGTATTCCACAAATGTGTGATTGAAAGTGAGATTAGGGCATGTTTGCCTAGTGTCACTTTTTCCCCCACACATTTTGGTGAACACGACGTGAATTCCAATCTTCTCTAATTCTGATTTATGTTTTCAAATTTGAGTGTTTATGCTATTTCAAATTCAAATTTGTATTTACAAGTTTTAATTTCTTGCAAGATTCAAAAATTTAGAGGAAATTTTTGCTAAAACCCTAATTTTGTTGAACTTGTGGATAGCTTAATTGGGATCAATAATTTCAAATCTGATTTAGGAACTCATTTGAATCATAAATTTCATTTTCTAAATCTACATTCTAAGTGCTTGCATTGTTTAAAATTAAACATTTCCTTCTATTTTGCATGTGTTATCATTTGAAAGAGGAAAATTGGTGTCATGATGCATTCATTTCATAGATGTCATAATGGGCTAGCTTCCCTTGTTTCAATTTTTCCTTCTCCTAAAGAGCCTCCCCCCATCTATAACAACATTTTAGTGCCTAAAATAGTTGCTACCAATCCCTTTGAGACTCTCCCATTCTCTAAGGATGAATACTTTAAGAGTGATCTTGACAATTCTCCTAAAATGTGCCCTTCCTATTTAGCTATCCTAGAGGAAGAGAATGATATCATAAACACCTTTCTCAATGTTACTTCACCTTCCCTACATGATGCCTCTCTAAGTGAAAAGGTATTGATGGACATTGACTTATTTTCTCCTAAAGTTGGTCCTTCCAATGGGGGCATGTTAGTGCAACAAGAAATTATGAACACTTCTTTCAAAGATCTCTTTCCTAAGCATGAATCTTTGGAGAAATATGTTCATGTTCCTCCTAAAAAACACTCCCTTCATGAGGATCCTTTTGTGCAAGAAGATGACATTATCCCTACATTCCCTAGTGATGGCATATCCTTTTCCAACAAAATTCCAACTAGAGATGATGAATTAATGATAAATGCTTACCCTTCTCCTAAATTTTGTCTTACCCATAAGCATCCCTTAGAAAAAGAAGATGAAACAATAAGCAATTTCCTTAATTCTCTCTCCCCTAAAGATCATATTGAACATATTTTGAGGAAAGAGGATGAGTTTAACACATCTATTGATGCTCTCCCTCCTAAGGATGAGGAATTAATAAACAATGTTATCTCCTCTCCCGAAATTGACAATACTTCAAACATTCCTTTCAACCACTTCCCTATTTGGGATGAACCATTAGAAGAAGGTGTAGATTATTCTCTATCCCATGAGAAAACCCTAGCCAAAGGGGATGAAATCAAGATTGAAAACTCCCTTGATAGTTTCTCACCTTCCTTGAATCTCAATTAGTCTCCCTCTCCTCAACTTGGTTCTACTCATAAGGAAACCCTAGTTCAAAGCAAGATGGTGAACATCTCTTTCAAAGATCTCCTTCTCAAGAGTGAGACTTTAGAGAGTAATGTTGATCCTTCTCCTAGAGAGTTTATTCCCCATGTAGATCCTTTGATGATAGAGGATGATATGACTTTTCCTAGTATTACTCTACCTACTAGAACATCAATGCCTACCCCTTGTCTCTCTCCTAAAATTGATTTAATCCGTGATGAGATTTTAGTGCAAGAGAAAAATATCAACAATTCTTCCAACACTTTTGTTCATTCCTCTAAACCATCCTCAATCAATTTGATACATGTGAATGAAACACCTAACAAACCTCTCTTCACTGTCCAAGGTGCTTGTCCTTCTCAAAATTCTCAACCTTTAAATAAGCCTATCTTAGTGGTCCAAGGTGGTTATGCTAATGATTCTTTTTGCACTCCTAAGAAACCTATTATTACTGTGCAAGGAGGTTATTCTAAGAGCCCTTATGAGTATGCTAAGCAACTGACTAGAGAGACTTATCATGCGGTTGCACATACCTATAACACAAGAAATAATAAGCAACCTAATCCTCCTCCAGTTATCCCAACTTCACTTCCTCCTTCCCAACATATTCTTCCTCAAGCTCCTCGTATTTCACAAGTTATTGGTAAGGAATATGATCTCATAGAACAACTTAAAGTTACCCCTGCTAAGATATCCCTTTGGGATTTGATCCAAACTTCTTCCGCTCATCATGGAATGTTACAAGATGCCTTGAAAGATTTGAATGTTCCTCCACCTTATACATCTAGTAATATAGTGTCTTTGGTTAACTCTGTGATGAATCCTAAAGCTCAAATTGTGTTTACTCAAGATGAGTTGCCTACTAGTGAAATTCAACATCAATATGATCCCTTGATGATTGTGGTTATCATAAATGACACTGCTATAAGACGAACACTGGTAGATAATGGTTTTGGCCTTAATGTGTGTAGCATTAATCTATTGCATAAGATGAATGTGGATACATCCCTTATTAAGCCTGACTCTCGTCCCATTCGAGGCTTTGATAATGTGGGTAAGTCTTCATTAGGTATTATCACCTTACCCATCATAGTGGGACCTGTTACTTTGCCTACTCCTATCCATGTTATGTCGGGAAATCTAACATACAACTTGTTATTAGGGAGACCTTGGATTCACAGTATGCAAGCTGTCCCCTCTACATTGCAAAGACAAGTTAAATTTATTCATAATAATAAGACATATACCTTGATAGGTGATACTAATTTTCAAGCTTGTTTGTAAACATCTACTTCCAAAGGGAGTTCTTCTAAGCCTTCCTCTTCTAGTGATGACTTGTTAAACACGATACCTATGGATGAATCATCACCCTCTGATAATCAAAATTCTTTGGATGAGTCTGAAGTTCCTGAAGAAGATTCTTCTCAACTTGAATCTACACATAAAAAGGCTTTTGATCCTGAGAAGGTTCTCGCAGAAGACGATTGGGGATCTCTTGATTTTAATCCCACCTTTGTAGGTGAGTATAGGGTTCCTCCTAGAGAGTTTAAAGTTAAAAAGAAGGAAGAAACTAGAGATCAATCAGTCTTACCTGAACCTATGAGCAATAATTTTGTGGCTGCTTCTCAAACTTCTTCTCCTCACACCTCTAATTCTGAAGAATTTGATTCTTTGTCTTATGAAAAACCACCTTTTCTTTCTGAAATGGCTAATCGTTATGGTCGTGGTTTTCATATTTTGGCTAAGAGTGGCTATAGTGGAAATGGTTGTGGCGCAAATGAACAAGGAATTAAAGTTCCTTTAGAACATAACATGCATGAATATTCATTTGGACTTGGATATAATCTTTCTAAGCCCACCAAAGCATCTAAAAGACCATCTCTCAATGTGAATGCTATATTTAGTGGTGATGATGATCTCACTTCAACTAAATCATCTTCTACTTCTATCAACTCTCATTCCCCCCATAAGGAAATCTTGGTGATGAACAAATCTCTTTATGACTCCCCTCAAATTTCTAAATCCACTTATGAATCTTTATCTCCTATTCATCATAAAGTCCTTTCCTCCAAGGATAAGGCTCTAATAAATTACACTCATCCCTCTTCTAAGATTTCTTGTGACTTTTCTTCTTCAATTTTTATCATTTTATACATGTTTTTGATCTCACTTATAGTTGAGCATTTAGCATGTCATATTCAAATACCTCATTCAATCTATCATGTCTTTAAATAACATTTATGGCTATTATGTTTCTCATCATTATGTGACATTGGTAGCTCATTTACTGGGGGCTCATTGTCATTCATGATGGTACAATTTCAAGTGCAATCATATTTTTGAAGCAACATAATAGCCTAATTTTTCTATGTTATCTCTTGTTCCTATGGGGTAATAGTGTGGAAATATTGATCATCTTTGCTTTATAATTCTCTTTTCCTAGATATGGGAGAAGATGTGTATTCTCTTTCTTATCCTACCCACTTCTTGTGAGGAGCATTTTACATACACTAATGTCTTGCTTGCATGAACTCATGTGAGTATGTAGTACAATTTGCTTATGTCTAAATCTCTCCCTGGAAGATTGTGTAAGTCATTCTCATTGACCTTATCCTTGGGAGGCAATGATCTTTCCTTATTTTTATCTAAGGATCCACTTTTTCCTATTTTGTGGATGGTGTGAACTTTATTACTTGATCTTATTCCTTGTATGCATTTGTTGTTGTTTGTTCAAGGATTCTCTCTTACAAGAGGTGTAAGTCCTTGACTACAACCTCTTTTGCACTTGGTAAAATACATCCATAATGATTTCACTCTCCCAATTGGGTTAAAAAGAGCGTCATCCTTCATTAATAATCACTCTCACCTCGCAAAAGAAGGAAGTATTGCATTCTTATTCTCTTCTTTGTCTTATTCTAGAAGATGTTATATTTGTCTAAGACAATTCCTCTCGGGGATAGGTGTCTTTTGTACAAAGATCTCTTCTCCTCTAAGGATCTCCTTTACACATACTACAAGATATCCCTTTTCAACTATCTTATCCATGCTTAAAGAGTGCAAAACTCTCTTGCTTGGATCTATGACATTGTTGCATTTTTGGGGTATCTTCTTTTGTGATGAAGGTAGGTATCCTTGTTCTACTTTACTTATAACATAAACATTACACTTTTTGAGCAGTGGGTCATTCTCAGAACCAGAGCACAGACTCTTAGAGCGAGATGTCATGCTTTTGTACTATACATATACAGGTTGTAGCATACTCGGGCATAGACTCCTATGAGGTGCTTCTAACCTCCTTTACACACACATGCACGAGGTTGAGTGGAACTAGCGGCATAAGGCTAGACTTTCTCACTCTCCTCCCTTACATGGACCACCTAGACAAGATCTAGGGGCGAGAAGTCCATGTTTTCTCTCTCATTATTCTTCTCATGGATCACCAATGTGTGTATTCATGCTTTTTCCTTTCTTTTCTTCTCTTTGCATTTTGTTTCCATTTACATCCTTCATCTTGTGTTAGAGAACTCTCAAATCCACACACTCTTTGTTGTGTTGGAATTGAGATTTAGTCCTCTTTCTTACCAAATGATTCTCCATTAGTTTTTGATCTCATATCAAATCTTCTTGTGAGCATTTGTCATCAATATTCTTTAACAATTCGAAGTGGTAAACATGATACCCTGTTTCAACTCACTAAAATTAGCAAGCCGAAACAAGGGGGGGCATATATCTACCCTCGAATTTTCATCACCTTCCTTAGTAAGCATTAGGTGATTTTGTGATCTAACATGTGGTTTTGTAGGTTGTGGTTCCTAACTGAGTACTGCAGATGCCGCTGGGGGCTTCGTCCGACAACTTATGGATATATCCTTTTTCAAATAATTTTTACTTTTCTGTACTTTAGCTTGCATATGCACGTAGTGTTCATATGACCGCTAAAGTGGGGGCTAAATGTAGCGTCGTAAATTGTATGCACTTGCTAGGGTGGTACAATTTCACACCTAGTTTAGCACCCGCCTTGGCGCATTTTGCATTTTGCATTGCTTTTCCCCTTTAGCACTTAATTAATTAAATTAATTAGGTCTAAGGTTCTATTTTATCATCTCCCATATCATAAAGTTGGGCCCTTTTCATAAAGTGTGCCCCTTTCATTTTATTCCTCTAATACATCATTTAATCAAAAACCCTAATTAGGTCCTATTTTGAACTTGGGGGCTTGATTTCGGGGGTCAAAACATCTCGAAATCACCTGTAACTTCGGGATTCTCTCTAAAATCATCATATCCGACGGCCCTGAAAATTTGGTGAAAAGTTGTCGGGACCATGGCGCCCGGAGTGCACATGGTCCCGGACATTTTTCCCAAAATTTTAGGAGCGTGATCCAATCATAAAATAAAGCTTAACCCCAAGAAATTGGCGGGAGATTCAATCTCTAGGTCGGCCAAAAGTTGAAATTAAGACCTAGGGTTTCATATATAAGAGCTCTCTTTCTTCATTTGAAAGGATCCAAGATTTTTGGTTTCAAGGGCCTTCTATGCAACGAAAGAGCAGATCTTTTAAGACTTCAACAACATTCAAACATCCATCCATCAAGCATTCATCAAATTCATTCATCCATTTAGGGCTTTGAAGACATTGAAGAACAATAAGGGATCACCGACTGAAGATTGGCTTGTACCCCTCCCTTGGGGTTGGGTATGATTTCATGTTGTTTTCATGTCTTTGCATAAGCTTCATCATATCATTTGTATTCATGCTTTAGATCACTTTGCATCTTGATTTGGAGCATTTACATTATCATTTACAAGCAATTAGGGTTTACTTTCTAGGTTGCTCTAGTTTGCTTACTTTCATTTTAGGATCTTGTACACACACAAGGTCTGCACACACTACTTTTACAATACAACTTGGCTATTTGTGGAGGTGGAAATCACCAAAGCAGGGGTTTGACTAAGGCAAAACCCTATGTAGCCGCCCACCATACCTTTTCAGATATAAGTGCAGGTTTCGGGATTCAGACGACACCGCAAGTTGTAGATCCGACGGAAGCAGACGGAGACTGAACTTCACACCAAATTCCAGCCCAGAAAGCTAGGACAGGGGCGTGGGGCACCCTGGTCCTGCCAGGATAGGGGCGCTGGGTGCCTTGGTCCCTGGGATAGGGGTGCTGGGCGCCCTGGTCCTTCTGTCAGACAGCAAGTTTCAGACAGCTTTTCAGGTGGCAAAATAGCAGTTTCAGGAGCAGTTTCAGGAGCAGAATCAGGACAGTGGCGCCCGCGCCCCCATCCTGAACATCTTCACTTAGATTTTAACTCTGAGTATGCATCTGCATTCTTGTCTTGTCCTTGTGTTTACAGCTTTCCATTGTTTAAGTTCAATTCTGCAATCTTGTTATTAGTTCATACTTGCACTTTGGGGTTAGGAATTGAACTTGCATCATTTCATCTTTCTATTACAACAAAGGAATAGAAATCCTAATAGGTAGCCCGTGGCTCTCTCTTCCACAAAAAGAAGTAGCCAATTGTGTGATACCTCTAGGCTCTTTCGTATTCCACAAATGTGTGATTGAAAGTGAGATTAGGGCATGTTTGCCTAGTGTCACTTTTTCCCCCACACAGGCATACAAAGTGTATTTCAAAATTATAAGTCTAATTTGCACTTGAGGGAATAAAAAATATTAAGTGATGTAAATCGGGCTTGAAAGTTTGATTTTCACTTAGGAAGATCAAACAATGTCAAATGGTGGTAATCAACATTTTAAACCCGATTTACACCATGTAAAATAGCGAAGGGAAGGATACACTACATTAAGTGTATGTCAGAGTTATAACCCCTACATGCACCAATGAGATAAACCATGGTATATGGTGGGGTTACTGATGAGACTATAAATTCTCTCATATTTAACTCATTAAAATCATCTATTTCTTCATAGTGTATTGTTATAAAAGTGGATTTGAGTAAAAATTGGAAGTTCTTTAGCCTGTTTAAGGTAGAATATAAAGTAGATATTTGGTTTATTTTAGATAAATAAAATGATCCAAAATGCTTCTAATATGTTTCCATGAGCGTGTTGGTATTGTGTTGTCAATGATGTCAACTGGTATGGGATGACTACCAGTATGAGAGATGCATGTACAACACTGTTAGGGAGGAGTATAGGTTGAAATATCTTTGATATCACCTTGTGTTGCAAGACATCGATAAGGTAAGGAAGAGAATGTCATTCAGAGGGATGACCACAAGAGTCACCGGTACACAAGTTAGTGCCTGAATTGTATGGATGAAAGGGCAAGGATACCGATATAGTGTATCACTGGTAAGGAAAGGATGTCAACTGGTAAGTGATGTGTTGACATGCAGAAGATAAATCAACCAAGTGAATGGTTGTCAACCAGAAATATTATGACAAGTGAACAAGCGGGATGAGAAAGGTGATTGAGCTGTTGTTTGTGATGAAGAGGCAGAATGTTACCTAAATCATATCAACACATGAAGAGAAGGATGAATAGGTCATCGGTATGTTGTGAGGTTGCAGAACAATAGGAATCCCACTAGATGAAGATGCAGTCACCATGTGATGAGATGACTGGCAGTGAATGTGCCCACACCGAATCACATGTGCCTATTTGAAGATGTGTTGCATAAACAATGATGCCACATGAGTACATTATAAGTTGCATACAACAAGGTGTCACTCCATCGGTAAGTGGAACTTATCTCCTATTATGCATAATGTGCATTATAGTTTTGCGAGATAAGGAAGAAGAGGTAAAGGCAAGTGTTTGAAGGTTCACGATAGATGTATCGATGAAACAAAGGAATGCATTGAGTGCATGAAATCAGGGTTATGCAATGGACTAAAAGAAGGCATGTTGGGATGCTAGTGCAGATGAAGAGTGATGGGTTTGTCATCTTGACAAACCGACTGAGATGATATTCAGTCTGATGATGAAGAAGGTAAAGTGGAGCAGCTGAAAATAGAGAATAAAACTTGCATGCAGATGCCTTAGATGGAAACCACTAAAGGTTGATGACATGATGTCATCGGGATGGTTATCAATAAGTATGAGAACTAGTAAGGAAGCAAACAGGCTAAGAGTTGTGACTCCACCTGATGAGTGTTCCACTGACAGTTCAACAAAGGGCAGACATGAAGGTTAACCGGTGAAGTATGAGATACTGAGAGGGTTAGTAAACTGATAGAAAAGATGAACCCCATAATGGAGTTGGTCATTAATCCTATTCATATCGACATAGATGATCTAGCAAAGGTAGAGGTTGATGTGGATTCCACAAAGAGATGAAGTGGCATGTAGAGATGGGTGTCTTTATAGGTGTGCATTTAATATGGATCCCATGATTGTGGACTGGATTAGAGGAGTGGCTCGAGGAAGAATGAATAATAGAGAAAAATTAGGGAGTTGTTGGTGCCTTGACAGAAGCAAGAAAATTAGTTTGTGAGAAGACTTGAAGAATGAAACTACAGAGGGTATTAATGGCATTTTGACAGATGCAGGTTGAGATACAGGGAGATGTTTTCTATATTTGGAAAATGTGTATTGGAATGCACAACAATGGAGATGATGAGAAAACACCCCTCTGGGCGATCAGATTGGTTAGGATCTAATTGGATTTGGTTTGCCTTGAGGTTGATGAGGAAACCCTAATCGCCTCAGATTTGAATTGGCTTTTGGCAGGAAAACCAAGTTATAAATTAGGAAGCCAAAATCATTGAAGGTGCTACTAGAAAGGAGAAGATAGAGTTGCTATGAAGTGTGTGAGTGCTACATGAGAGAGTTAGATCAATTAAAGGGAAAATAGTTGAGGATAGCAGTGACTAAGGGAGTAAATGTTAAACCAGTGTTAGGGTTTGACATAGGGTTAACCAGTATGGTTTGAGCAATTGGTATAGCAGCTAGATTGCATTTGAAGAGATAACCGGTAGGAGCTTTTGCTGACAGGTAGATAGTTTCAAAGACTAAAGAGTAGAGGAGCAAGGAGGAGATCTGGTAGAGCATAAGAAGAACAAAGGTGAACCAGTAGAGTTTACCAGCAATACAACATCATATAAGAGAAACAAAAGAGTGAGTCGATGCAATAGAGAAGGTGTCTCATCGGAAGAGTGAGGTATATGAAATGGTTACAAGATTCACTAGTAAAAGTTTACTAATTTTTATTTGAAGATATCACTGAGATCACTGAGTTGTAGTTCGGTGCAGGGGTTGGTGCTCCTTGGGTTGGAGCCCTAAATTAGGGGTTGTATCTCCTTTGGGTTGTAGCCCATAAACAGGTTAGGGGTTGGTGCTCCTTGGGTTGGTGCCCTAAATCAGGGGTTATAGGTCCTTGGGTTGTAGCCCTAAACATTGTAACACATATTTATTGTGAGGTTGGATTGGAGTAGTAGACTCCAACAACATTTCTCACTGAGGTTTTCCCATCTTGGGTTTTCCTCATATATACTGGTGTTATGAGATGTCCCTCTGTGTGAATGCATTTGTGTTTAGTCTCCTCACTAACCGGTAAGTTTGCATTCAACTAGATCTATTAATCGGTATACTTTCATAGGGATAGTTAAAGGGAAAAGTTTGAGAACCACCAAGTCACCCCCCTCTCAGTGGTGCATTGTGTCTAACAATTGGTATCAGAGCCTAGGTACCCTGTTTATCAAGCTTTCTCTCGCTTGGGTAGATTCTGGCTCAAGGACACAATGGTATGTTTAGTGTCAATCCCAGCTCCAGTGTTTAATGGGTCTAACTATTCCATTTGGAGTTGTAGAATGGAAGTTCACTTATCCTCTCTAGGGTATGATGTCTGGATGTCTGTTGTAAATGGTTACCCTAGTAAAGTCTATCCTCCCACTGATTTAGATACAAAAAGAAAAAACCAATGCAATGAAACATCTAGGAAGGCTATGATCTATGGGTTAACAGACGATGTCTCCTCACAGGTTGACAGATGTAGATCGACAAAAAGTTTATGGGAGAGATTGAAGAAGCTATGTGGAAATGAGCCCACCATTGTAGAACTAATTTATGATGATATGATGAGAAATGTATCTCATGTATCTATAGATGATGAAGGCAGATCTGCTAGCTACTGCAACAATGATGATGAAGGAACCCACCTCTTCATGGCTCAAGAATTAGAAGATGAGAGGCACACATCTGAGAATGATCATGTAGATTACTCCTACCAATAAGATGTGTTTGGCAGTAATAGTGAAGATGAAGCAAAAGTTGATCTTGAATGTGAACTTGTAAATTCTCCTGAAGAACTTAGTAGAGTGAGAAATGAATACAAGTTATTCAAGAATGCTGCAATAGTGGAGTAGAACTGATTGATAAAATGCATTAAAAAATCTGAGAAATGCATCTCAGAGTTGAAGTCTCAAGAAGAAGGTACCAAGGAGTGCCTTTGTGAAGATCTAACATCTAGGCTAGAAGTAAAAAATGAAGAATATCAGCAGCTACTTGGAGAAATGGAGATTCCCCAAAATGACCTTAAGAAGTGTCAGGATGAGCTCAAGGTAAGAATCCAATTTGATGGCAACAATGATGCCTTGGACAAAATACTGAAGAAACAAAAGCATTCCAAGGACACTGAAGGTTTAGGTTGTGGTGCTGGCAAATGCTCCATCAACAAGAATGTCCCCCACAATGACATTATGTTTGTCTCCTCAAATGGAGAAAATAAGGGACAGACCTTCTCAGTTAAAAATGCTCCCTGAAAGAAGGTTGATCTAAATACAACTGGTGATGGCTTGTAGACAAGAATGAAGACCCGAGTTGAAAGAAGAAGGAACAATGCAGATCCCAAAGGAAAAGGGAAGATGGGAGAAGACAACTTCACTAGAAGCAGGAACATGAGAAGACAATAAAGAGGACCTCCTACCAACAAAGATCAAAGGAATACTACTTCCCATAGGACAAAGAAAGTGTGGGAAAAGAATAGATTAGATGGAAGAGTTGCACATAATGGACAACCTAGGATCCATCCTCAAAGAAGAAGAAATGGAGATGCTAAACCGGTAAGATCTTCCCATGCATGGCAAAATAAATTTGTAAGTCATATGCCATCCTTTACTGGTTATTTCTTTGCATGTAATGTTTATGGCCACAAGGAAGGAGAATGTAGAAAGAGATCTAGAAAGAATAATCTAGGATCTCATAGACAACATGCATATGAGAAAAATGTATCCAGGAGTAGATACATGCATATCCCCTCTCTCAGTTATGCTAGAAAGATTCCATTTGTTGTTCTTGATAATGTAAATATTGTATGTTATAACTACAGTGGATTTGGCCATAGAGGTTTTGAATGTAGGAAAAGGAACTTGCAGTCACATGGAGGCCGATATAGAAAATTTTCTCTGCAAAAAGGTGGATACAGAGCATATGAAAGTTAGAGACCTGCATGGAACCAAAGAAGAAATACCCCTACAAGAGCAAGATGTCCACCGGTTTTGGTTGCTAGTCACAACAACATGCCCAGGAAAAGATGGTCAAACCGGTATGTCAAGAGATTCCCCAATCATGAAGTTGGAATGGATGTTGTGTGATACTATAGCACTACTTTCGACTGTGAAGAAGAATGAGGAAATGGAAGGACCCATCAACAGAAGGTGGTAAGACCTACTCCTAATCCTGAAGATGGGAAGAAGAATTAGACCAAGCAGGTATGGAGGAAGAAGACCGTGGACCGACACTGTGCATTTAATGTACAAGTGATATCTCCTAAGGCCTAAAGGAGATACATAATCTCAGAGGGAGTAGTATATTGAACTAGGTTATTCACTCGCTCAGTAAAGAAGGCTTCTTGGAGGAACAAGGTGATGTTGGTATGATGGATAAATATGAGATGATAAGTGTGTGTAGAGGTTACCTTGTCTACACACCTAAAGAGGAAAGATGGATCACTACTGCTATGTAAGTATATGACAAGATAATAATTGGAATCTGATACAAGGTGACACAAAGTGTCAAGAGTAATAGGAAGGTGCTTCGGTAGTGATAGTGGACCGGTACAAGAAACCAGTATGTGCAGGATGTTATCGGCTTGAATGTTAATAGGTACTTGCAGGTTGTGTAAGACAATGAGGCTAGAGATGATTGCAATAGCCCCGATAGAATGGAATATGGAGCTTATATCTCAGGTGGTATTGGAAAAGACTTGAATGACATATGTTAGCCCCGTGGTTAATCATGCAGGCATGCATAATTTTGGGCTAATTGGTTTAATTTATGATATGGTGAAGTCACTATATGGCATTGTGTGGATTCATGATCATGTCATAGGCTATGGTGGAATAATGGAGCCGAAAGATCATCAAATGATCATAGTTGCACAACTCAACTAGTATATGGTGAAGATTAGAGCCCCAGTATTGAACCTGACAAACAATAAGAACTTGAGGTGTATGACTTAGGAGGAGTTCAAGTGCTCATGATGCAAAGCCAACATGCTTGAACATGTAAGTGTACTAACTGCCTAAACTGCAAATGATGAAAATTGCAGTAGGCATGGCCATGAGAATTTCATGGTTATGGGTATCTTCTTGTCATTTTGGTTGGTTGTATTCATTGTACAATAACATTTGATTCTAAAGAAATTTGGGATCAAATGGGAGGTGAAGTAGTTTGGCCGGTAGGTGAGTAGTATTCGCTGACACATACTTCTGCAGTTGAGTGTTCCAACAAATGTTATCAAATTTGCATACTCAATTGGTGTCAGTTGAAGGTTTATTCCTCCATCTCAAGTATTGTGACTTGATAAAATGTAACAAGTGGTATCAAAGGAGGAGATGCATCCAATGAAGATAAAGGGGGAGAAATAATTTTGTCAGTGACTGATAGGAACAAGGAGGAATGATATCCTGATAGTGCTCTTTGCCATCGTTGTCAAAGGGGGAGAAAGATTCTGTAGTATATTGCATACTACATGAGTGAGAATCCATTGGATCATACAAAGGGGGACAAATATTATGTAGTATGTCAGATAC
The DNA here is from genome assembly GCF_030272615.1 of Cryptomeria japonica. Taxonomy (NCBI): domain Eukaryota; kingdom Viridiplantae; phylum Streptophyta; class Pinopsida; order Cupressales; family Cupressaceae; genus Cryptomeria; species Cryptomeria japonica. The sequence continues at coordinate 381,574,497 of NC_081415.1, read as the reverse complement.
TACATGAGTTGACATCAATGCCAAAGGGGGATATTGTTGGCATTGTGTTGTCATTGATGTCAACCGGTATGGGATGACTACTGGTATGAGAGATGTATGTGCAACACTATTAGGGAGGAGTACAGGTCGAGATATCTTTGATATCACCTTGTGTTGTAGGACACCGATAAGGTAAGGAAGAGAATATCATTCATATGGATGACCACTAGAGTCACTGGTACAAAAGTTAGTGCCAGACTTGTGCAGATGAAAGGGAAAGGTTACCAGTACAGTGTATCACCGGTAAGGAAAGGATGTCAACTAGTAAGTGATGTGTTGACATAAAGAAGATAAATCAACCAAGTGAGTGGTTGTCAATCGAAAAGATTATGATAAGTGAACAAGAAGAATGAGCAAGGTGCTTGAGCTATTGTTTGTGATGAAGAAGCAGAATGTTACCTAAATCATATCAACACAAGAAGAGAAGGATGAATAGGTCACTGATATGTTGTGAGGTTGCAAAACAATAGGACTCCCACTAGATGAAGATGCAGTCACCATGTGATGAGATGATTGATAGTGAATGTGCCCACACCGGATTACATGTGCCTATTTGAAGATGTGATGCACAAACAAGATGCCACATGAGTACATTGTAGGTTGCAGATGACAAGGTGTCACCCCACCGGTAAGTGGAATTTATCTCCTATTATGCATAATGTGAAATATAGTTCTACGAGATAAGGAAGAAGAGGTAAAGGCAAGTGTTTGAAGGTTCACATCGGATCTACCGATGGAACAAAGGAATGCATTGAGTGCATGAAATCAGGGTTATGTACTGGACTAGAAGAAGGCACGTTGGGATGCCAGTGCAAATAAAGAGTGATGGGTTTGCCATCTTGATAAACTGGCTGAGATGATATTTAGTTTGATGATGAAGAAGGCAAAGTGGAGCAGCTGAAAATAGAGAATAAAACCGACATGCAGGCCTTAGATGGAAACCACTAAGGTTGATGACATGATGTCATCAGGACGATTACTGGTAAGCATGAGAACTAGTAAGGAAGTGAAGAGGCTAAGAGTGTTATCTCCATCTGATGAGAATGAGCGTGCTTGAATAGACATGTCTGGTGACTGGTTAAGGTGTTCCACTGACAATTCAACAAAGGGCAAACATGAAGGTTAACTAGTAAAGTATGAGATATCGAGAGGGTTAGTAAACTGACAGAAAAGATGAACCCCGTAATGGAGTTAGTCATTGATCTTTTTCATATTGACACAGATAATCTAGAATAGGTAGAGGTCAACATGGATGCCATGAAGAGATGAAGTGGCAAGATCACAGAGGTCGGTGAAGTGCTATGTAGGGATAGGTGTCTTTATAGGTGTGCATTTAATATGGATCCCATGATTTGTAGATCAGATTAGAGGAGTGTGGCTCGAGGAAAAATGAATGATAGAGAAAAATTAGGGAGTTGTTGGCACTTGGACCGAAGCAAGAAAATCAATTTGTGAGAAGACCTCGAGAAGGAAACAACAAAAGGTATTAATGGCATTTTGATAGATGCAGGTCGAGATACTGGGCCATGTTTTCTATATTTGGAAAATGTGTATTGGAAGACACGACAATGGTAGTGATGAAAAAACACCTGTCTGGGTGATTAGATCATATATGATTTGATTGGATTTGGTTTTCCTCGAGGTTGATGAGGAAACCCTAACCGCCTAAAATTGAATTGGATTTTGGTGCGAAAACCAAGTTATAAATAAGGAAGCCAAAATCATTGAAGGGTACTACTGGAAAGGAGAAGATAGAGTTGTTATGAAGTGTGTAAGTGCTACATGAGAGAGTTAGATCAATTAGAGGGAAAATAGCTAAGGATAGTAGTGACTAAGGGAGTAAAGGCTAAACTGGTGTTAGGGTTTTTGACAGAGGGTTAACCGGTATGGTTTGAGAAACTGGTATAGTAGCTAGAGTGCATCTAAAGAGATAACTGGTAGGAGCTTGTACCGACAGGTAGACAGTTGAGAAGACTGAAGAGCAGAGCAAAAAGGAGGAGATCTGATAGAGCAGAAGAAGAACAAAAGTGAACCAATAGAGTTTACCAGTAATACAACAACAGATAAGAGTAGTAGAAGCGTGAGCCAGTGCAGTAGAGAAGGTGTCTCATCAATAGAGTGAGGTATATGAAATAGTTACAAGATTCACTTGTAACAGTATTACTAATTTTGTATTTGAAGATATCATTAAGATCATTGAGTTGTAGCTCAATGCAGGGGTTGTAGCTCCTTTAAATTGTACCCCATAAACAAGTTAGGGGTTGGAGCCCTAAATCAACGGTTGTAGCTCCTTTGGGTTGTAGCCCATAAACAAGTTAGCGGTTGGTTCTCCTTGGGTTGGTGCCCTAAATTAGGGGTCGGTGCCCTAAACATTGTAACAAAGATTTATTGTGAGGCTATATTGGAGTAGTAGACTCCAACAACATTGCTCACCGAGGTTTTTCCCATCTTGGGTTTTCCTCATATATACTGGTGTTATGAGATGTGCCTTTGTGTGAATGCATTTGTGTTTAGTCTCCTCACTAACCGGTAAGTCTACATTCAACTAGATCTGTTATTTGATATACTTTCATAGAGATAGTTTAAGGAAAAAGTTTGAGAACCACTGATTCAGCCCCCCCTCTCAATGCTGCATTGTGTCTAACAGAGTGTGAAAGATATTACAATGCAGATGGACAAGTTATTAAATAACTCATGACAACATGAAGATTCAAAAATAGTTGCAGCAAAGAGTTCCAGACATTAAATTCAAATAGTTATAGACAAGGAGTTGAAGACATTAAGAGAAGATAGAGAAGACACTTGAAGACTCAAAAAACACTTCAACATTGATGCAAAATCATAGAGCATCAGTCATTCCTAAATCAATGGGCAAAGTATTTGTTTCATGCAAGCTAAAGTTGTACACTACACTACATTATCTTTCTCCAACAAACATAACTCAAGTTAACAAAGTACTATAATGTGATTGCATGATTGTAGAATCTTCTTCATGATGATAAAATATGATTTGGTCAAATTAATTATTGATTGATTTCTTTATTCACGTTGAAAACTTGAGACTTCTTGAAAATCAGGTGCCAAAAAATTGTGAAAAATACAGTCTTAGTAAAATGGTGATATCTCCCTCATTTATTAATAAAATTAAAACATTGAAAATGATCTATAAAGTATACTTCAAGGAATAAAATCACTCTTGAGGGTTTGGCGAGATTCACAATATGGAAGGAGCGGTTCATGACAGAAAATTATTGAGACAAATTGGCGGGATGAAGGACAATAGTTTTAGTTTTCTCTAAGTTTTGTAAATGACCCCTTAAAAATAGGATCTTGGATCCACATTCTTAGTGGATTGCTTGGGTAGATATAGAATGACAATTCTATAAATATATTGTAATCAATCAAGAAAAGGGGGGGATTATAAAGGCTTGTTGTAGCCTGAGGAAATAAGATAGATCTATTTTCATTTCCAGCAATGCACTTTCCAAAATTTCTTAGAGTAATTTGAATTCAAGAAAGCATTTATTTCTAGAAAGTGTGAATTAGATTAGCCTCTTTTATTTCTAGCAAGTTTTTGATAGATTAGACTTTCCTTTCATGCAAGTGTGCTCTCAAGTAGGTTTGATTTCTTGCAAGTGTGTTGTAGGATAGACGTCAAACAAGTTTTCTGAATTTTCTTTTTCATACAACTATGGACACTGCCCTAGATTGATAAGTTAAATGATGTGGATTACAATGACCCCATTAGTTACAACCCCGACATGCACCAAGCAACACTAGGTAAAAATTGCATAATACTTGGTTTTGGTGATGGGGTAGGGCAAGGGTATAGCCTCGTTATACACCATAAGGAGAAACCTTGCTGTATGTCTAGGCTATCACCCTGTCATACATCATAAGGAAAAACTAGGAAAACGTCTATTGGGATTACATCCACGACATCTACCATGAATCACATGGTGTATTTCATGGTAATAAAACCGATATCCACAATGAATTACATGCAAAAGAAAATGAAAATGGTGGATGTCTGGGTTCTAACCCATGATACACCATTTAATATTCAAACATGGTGTATGGTGGGTTAAACCCCGACATCCACCATGATCAAATCAGATAGATCTATAAACAAAATGAAAAATGAAAAAGGAAAAGAAAATAGGGAACATACCCAGAAAAGAGAGGATGTCCTTGGCCTTTCTGGGATTACCACAATCCTTAAAAGATCTCAAATCATAAACAAATGAGCGCAAAAATAAAGAAAAAGAAGATAAAAAAGAGAGGAAGAAATCAAAACAAAATAAAAAACCCTAGTGTAATAAATTCGCTAAGTCGTGCAAAATAAATGTGCACCTTGGGCTCATAAGTTTGATTCACACAAAAGACTAAAAAATGGTGTAATTCAGACTTATGAACTTGAAGTACACCATTTTAGGACTGACAAGTGCAATGTCAGAGTTAAAATCCGACCTTGCACAAAAGGACCGAAAGATGGTGTAAAATCAAACTTCAAGGTGGACTTTGCACCAAAAGACAAAAGATTTATTTTAAGTTAAATTTTCAAATTTAACCAACAAAACAAAAAAAGGGAAATGGAGAAAAAGTTTCCCAAGGACCAATGGGGTGACCAATATGCATCAAAAACTGAACCCCTAGAGAAATGAGATCAAATTGAATAAAAAATTGTAGGTGTTACCTTGTTTTTTTCTTGAAGTAAAAACAAGGATAACATGACGACTGTAGCTTACTGTTTCTATTAAATTTCTTCAATAACTTACTATTTTACCCTAATCTTTGAATAATTAAAATTCAATTCAATCTTAGGGAAAGAAGAGTCCCATTTAGGAGGCCTAGAATTTGATTATAATCTTGGTCTATTAGGCTTTGATATATCAAATTCCTATCTCTCTCTAATGTAATGGTAAATTAAGAAAAACTAGTGGTTCTATCACATTTTATGGTGAAACTCTAGTTTTCACCATTACACCACATAAATTTTGTTTCCTTGTGTGCAATTGTGTTGAATGCTTTGTTTCTTATATTCAACTCTTTTGCAAATTTATGTTTGTTTATATATATGGGTTTGAATCAAAAGGATTACAAAATAATTTAAGACATAATAATATACTCATTTATCCCCCTCTCAGTATGCTGGTGTGTTCAATAGATTCACCCAAGTGGGAATGTACACATCAAACATGATATAGAAGGTGAAATAAGCATGTAATATGCAACTAAGGAAATACTAAAAAATATATCAAAAAGCAAAAGCAAAAGGATAAAAAAAACCCTAGGAATATGTGTATAATGTTTATAAGATGCCCATGAATCATTGAATAAATGTTGGAGGATCATCATCATCGCAACAAATGTCATCATATTTCTCTTAATTCATCAATGGATTTTATTCATCTTGACTTGGCTTTTTTATTGCATTTGTTTCTTCTTGGTAGTCATTTATAATTTACACAAACACACAATTTATTGGGGGCATATTGGGCATCTCTTTCTTGATCCATAGTTATTTCTTGTTTGATTCTGATTGTGAGGAACATTTGACATTTAGTGCACCACAACATTTTTCTTTGGTGTCAATTTAGTTTTTTTGCAAGACAATTTGGTTTTTGTATGACTTTTGTTTGTTTTCTTGGTTAAAAAATTCTCTTGCTCTTAATATACACTTTGAAAGACATGTTTGTATCAATGTGCAACATCATAAATTGTAACTGAGATCTAGTTTACACCTTATGTTTGCGCTCCTACTTTAGCATGTCCTATCTCCATCCCCTCTCTAGGTCTTCTTTGGCCCCTTTCTCCAACCTTGATGTCATGAAAAACATTGAGTGGGTCCCATCTTGGAGGTCTCACCCCCATTTCCCTTTGTGTTGGTACTATTTGTTGGAGGAACATGGCATGGAGCACCTTGGTTTGGACCAAGTTTCCCCAAAATGCCCTATTCCCCCCTAAATAGGCCTGAATTTAAAATGGAGTAGACTCACTATCTCCCCGATGGCATTTAGTCCCCATAGCTACACTTGATCTTCAGAGGTTGGCCTAACCACTAATTTAAGTAGGGAACCCTGTATAAATACATCCTATCTATTCATTTTAGATCTAAGAAACAAAAAAAACTAAGTTTCCATCCATTATATATCGATAATATTCATGCATCTGTGAAGCATTCAACATCAAGCATTATTGGGAGATTCAAGGCTACATTTTATGGTTCAAGAATTGTGGATCAAAGTTACATCAATCTTCATGCAAGCATGTGTGTGTGATTAGGTTTTTCATGCTCATGTGTTTATTATGCCATTATATTCAACATTTGTGATTGCATTCAAAGAAGATTGCATCATCATCAACAATTATAGATCTAAGGTATATCTCCTTAGCATTTATTTTAGTATATACATTTTTTCATTCAAGGTTAATTCCTAAAGTGGGGTTTGACCTAAGGTAAAACACTATCCACAATCCTATTTTCTTTCAATCTATGTGTAGGGAATCGGCTCAAGAGCTATACTTGGGAATTTTGGAAGAGTTGATAGTGATGAATAGGTTAATCTTTCGAAGAAGGAAAATTTGGAGGATTAGGGAAAATATGTACTACTTGGTCCTAAAAAATTAGGTTGAACTTCTAGGAACAAGTTCTAAATATCTTATTTTCCCTAGATCTCAGTTTGTGGCTTTGTGGGATATTTGTAGCAGTATGTTTTTTATAGTTGACTTTAATTATTCATACTTTTACCCTAATTTCATAAATATCATCTAATTTTTAACTAAGAAAGAAGGGGACCCACACACAAAATTGGTAAATCTGATTAATATACACAAACCCTATTCTAATCAAATTGTGACTAGATCTACTGGATTCACCCCCTTGTTTTAATGTATGGTTAATTTGGTTAGTTAGTGGTTTTATTAATTAAAACCCTAATTCCAAATTTACATCATTACATTTTGGTAAACCCAACTCCTTGCATGCTTATTTATGATTTATGGTCTCAGATCTACTTTGTAGGGATTTAAAAACTAATTTTTCACTCATAAATCATATTTAAAATTGAATTACATAAATTTAGAGGTTAATCTCATAAAAACCCTAGTTTATTCTTATAACATTGATTTGTGGGTTGCATAATTTTTCACTTGTGTTTTCAGATATGATTTATTTCATAATGAAATTTAACTAAATCTTATTTATTTTCTATTTCACATATGATTACATTGCTTTTTAGTTACATATATCACAATAATGTGTTGGATAATGGCTTCTTTCATTTTACATTACTTATTTTTATTCATAGTACACTTGCATATTGCATCTTTAGGATTTCAAAGATATTTCCTAATTGAAAATAATTTCTCAAAACTTTTATTCATTTTATATGTGGTTTCATGATGACATTTTTAAAAACATGGATTATATGTGTAAATCACAAAAAAGATTTTGTAGACAATGATAATCCTAGAGATGACATTGACAAAGATAACATTTGTACCTCTCCAAGGGTATATATTATTGTTAGAGTTATCTTGTATTAGCTAATAATTATTTATTTAATTATTAGTCCATTATACTCTACGCTTAAGCTAAACTTAGGCATTTAATAATATTGTAGGTATTTAATAATTATTCTAATTATTAAATACACATTATCCCTTTAGGGTTTATTTAGGGTTGCATATTATCCTTTTATAATGACTTCATTATAATTTTTTATTAATTGATTCCCTCTCTGAATGATAATCTTCTTAGAGCTATTATTATTTTTTGCCTCCATTCTTCTCTTGTGATAGGTATTTTGCTTGCAGGTGTTCTTGGGATCTCTGAAGTTGTATTTCTCAACTTCTTCAATTATGAATGAGGAATGAATCAATAATCCTATCAATGATCTCTCCAATGGAGAGTAATAATTAAAGAGAAAAATGACACCATCCTCTTCTTATATGCATACTCTAGTGCAAGAGGGGCAAGATCAAAACGTTGGTTTATCTTTTTGTTTGGTCAGTAGTAGGTTATGATTTTATTAAGAGTAAAACCAGGGAGAAGCTTGGCCCTGACCAAGGGTGGTAACATATAGGGACACCGCCATCTTGAAGAGGGAATAAAACTAAGGGATCCATTAATAGATCACATAAAACATAATTGACCCAAAACCTATATGTAGTACAAAAGTTAAGTTTTTCTCTAGGCTCCTCCCTTAGAATGGGAATGAAAGGCCATATCAAAGGGGTTTTGATTCATTTTCCTCCCTTTTTTACTTTTCACAGTGTGCCAATCTTCTTTAAGCCTATCAACCTCAACCTTCCAATCCAAAGAATTAACTTTGAAAAAATTCGCCTGGTCCATCGTACAGGAATCTTCATGCTAGAGCTTACCATCCACTATCAACAAGGCCTCCATATCTTGGGACCCCAAAGGTCTATATTTCTCCATTGCATATGGGGTTATAAGTCCTTTAACCAATAATAGCTCCCTATCATATGCACCCAAACTAGTTTCAACACTATCCTTTATTGCTTGCTTATTTTGAGGTAGAGGATCTATAGATTTCCAATTCGTAGAGTGAAAGAGATTAGAAGATCCTTTATCTACCATCAAGAAACTTCCTAATGATTTTCCTACCACCTCAAGACATGAATCAAAGAAAAAATGTAAGGGGAGATTAAGAAGCCTCACCCATATCTGGATCTTGTCAAGAACTTTGATAGTTGGACAAAAAGCTGGATGCTAGGGCTTTAACATTAGGGGAACTTGTCCTCCCAACTCTACAAATGTTCACACAAAACCTTGTATCCGTCTTGAGTAAAAAAACCCAAAGTAAAAAACCCTTTGCTGTAGGATAAATCTGTACACACCCTCTACAATAGGCTCCCAATTATCATAGATCCAAGAATGCAAGTCATCCAGGCTTGGCCATAGGCCCTTGAAGCATCCAATTAACCCCAACTCAAAAAAAACTAAAACATTATGGAAAGATTCCTCCTCACCCTCCGCATCTAAAGGCATTGAAATATCCTTAAATGAAGGCTATAAAGAAATCCCCAACATTCCATTATATTGGTAAGGGGAGCCTTGTTTCTTCTTGGCCACATGTGGGGGTATTTTAGCCACACCCCTAAAGAGCTAAGGCTGCCATAGTCCTCCTTTCTCGACAATCCCCAAGAGTATCTTTTCTATAGCTACTGTACCTACCATTAGCACAACGAGAGGACTCACCTTCCTTAAAACCAAGAAAACCCCTTTGCCACATCTGTGATACCACACGATCATCACTCAAGGAGGCAAAGCCAGTGCCATTTTCTGAGACACATTTGAGACCCTAGTTCTATGATGGTCCAAATCAATCATGGTGATAAGGGAGGCTGACAAATTTGGCCTTGTTACTAGGAAGGGAAAATGAAACCCTAGCCCTAGCCTGTGAATATTTCAAATAACTCCAGAGCGCCATCTGACACTAGTTAGCCAAAATGTTGGTTTATCAATCTCCTTAGATCCTCCTTATTCTCCTAGATTAGCAAAAATGTTGGTTTATCAATCTCCTTAGATCCTTCTTATTCTCCTAGAGCTTATCTTAACCAACAACATATTTGTAGGGAAGATGATGTTATGCATTTTATTCATAAACTATCTCATATAAAATTAAGCAAAGATGAGCCTTTAGATGATAACGACTCTCCTTCCCAACCTATCAAAAAGGATATGAATAATGGCGATAGAAAGGAGAATCTCCCTACAAAGGATATCATTTATTCATCCAACTATCCCCTTGATTCCTCCATGTGTCATTATATTAACAATTTTAAATAAATTCATGATAATGATCCTTCTTATTCACTATTGAAACATTCTTATAGGGGTGGTTATAATATAACCTCGAAACAAAGTTATAGTGGACAAGAACTTGGAAAATGTGAACAAGGAATCAAAGTCCCTATAAACCTTCCTTCACAAGAAAGTAGAGAAGGCCTAAGACATCCTCATCATTCACCTATAGATGATCTCCTTAAAGTTTAGAAGCTTAAGGAGTATTGTTAAAGACATAATCTCTATTGTCCATGTAAAGGTGCTTATTACTCAAATAATCCTTCTAGCTCATATCATCAAACCCATGATCATCATGCCAATGATTATCTTGATTTTAAAAAGGGAATACAAGGACTCATTGATAATGGAACTATCAAAATCATAGAAGACAACACTTCTCCTTCTAACATGCCTTTTCCTACATCTCAAGAGACAAGACATACCATTATTGACAATCAAGAAAAAATAGATACAATAATAAATTTGGAGATTGAAGTATGATAAGAATATTGTTTTTCCTTTCATCAGATATAACAATAAGAATAAATAAGGTGATAAATATTATCTTTCTTACAAATAATCTTGAAAATTTTCTTGGTGAAGAGTAGTACCTTGGAACTCCATTCACCTTATCATGTTGCTCCTCATCCTATGAAAATAGTAGCTAACTTCATTGGGGGATCTTTGTCATAAGTGGTGATGCTCTTTCAATACCAATTGTTCTTGGGGCAACAACATATTTCTCTATTGTCTCCTTGATCGGGGGCAAGGATAGTATATTCAATCCTCTTTTTTTTCAAAGATAACTTCTTCTTTTGAGTTGTATCCTGCATAATTTGATGTCTTTTCTTGCATTGAATATGTTGGAATTTGATGTTCCAATGATTCTTTGGTGAAGATTGGTGTTTCTTTATGCTTATATATTGTTAGGAGTTGTCATGGATGGCAACTCAGCCTACTGATTTGATCTGGTATGGAGTTTTGGCTAAATGGATGTCTTGGATAAAGTACTTCTAGATTAAAGACTGTCAGTGTTGTTTAGTATATAGTTTTGTGAACATACCCATTTCTAGTGAAGCAGGTTTGAGTTTCAATGATTATTTGTTTGGGTATATGAATCATATTATCATGACAATCCACCCTTTGATAAAATTCCTATGTCTATTTTAAGATCCAGTATTTGATAGAGCAGTAAAGAAGAGTATTCTCCATGTTTGGTGTTGTATTGTGTGTCCAAATTCTTTAAGTTGATTTTGATTATTGGAAGTGTATTTGGGGTGATATGTGAGACCTATAGGAAGCGTGTGATCTTGTATTTTGGGTCCAAAATATGGTTCAATAATAGATCTAAGCCGACTTGGAGCTACACATTTCATTTTTTATATTTAGTAAAGTCGAATTGTGGAATATCATTTTTGTTGGTATAAATATATAAGATACATTAGGTTAATGCATTTTGTAGTGGATATGTTATGTGTGGTGATTTTGGAGTGACAGAGTGTAGTTTCACATGTGCATCTTGATTTTTGATGATCCAGTGAGCAGTTGCAGTGCAATATAGAGTAGTTTAGCAGATCAGTGCAGTGGATCACTTTGTGCCTAATCGGAACTGATTTATGGCATAGTTAGATGATGTTTTGTAGTTCATTACTTAGTGTAAATTTTTTGTAATCATTTATAAGGCAGTGAGCCTTCCTTCGTGGTTGTAGCCCTATTTTTAGTAACTTGAGCAGTGAGCTCTAGGCAGTGTGCCTGAATGCAAGTGCATTCCCCTTATGTAATATTTTTTTTCTATTGGTCATAGTGGAATAATTTTGTGGGTTCGAATCCCACCATGGTTTTTCCCTTTTGGGTTTCCATGTAAAAATATTGGTGTTATGGTTGCATGGTAATTTGTTTTATGTTGTTGCACTTTACATTCTTTCATATGCATCTGGTGGTTAAAGAATCAAAATAACAAGTTTAAAATTTGCAGAACACTGATTCACCCCCCTCTCAGTGTTCATTAATTCCAACAATTGGTATCAGAGGGTAGTTCCTCTGAGGAAGCCTAACTACTTGAGGAAGGTCTAGGAGATTGAATCAATGGATTCTGATTTGCAGAGACAACTTTGTGTGGCGCTTAAGGATCTTGATGCAACAAGAAATGAAATAAGTTCCTTAAAGAGAAACTTGAATGCAGTTGAAGAATTCATTAAGGATTTGAGAGAACAAGTCAACACTTCAAGAGACAAGAGGAAAGAGTTGATGGACAAGCTGAAGGAGAAATAGGAGCAAAACATTGAAGACCAAAGCAAAACTGATGAATGTGAAAAGCTTGCTAAAGAGAATGTTGTATTGAATAATGATATGCAATCCATTGTGGTGAAGCTAACTAAGGAGATTGAAGACCAAAAGAAGATTGAAGAAATTTTGACACAATCATTGAATGATAGATTAGATGAATGCTACAAACTTACCTATGAGAATGATCAGTTGAAGCTTGAGTTGATGCAATCAAGGAATGATGGACAAGAACTTGAAAGATAGATTGTTACCTTAAGAGATGAACTTGCTACTGCAAATGAATACAAAGACAAATTTAATGCTAACTCAATAAGGCTTGATGAGGTACTAAAAAATCAGACTCATGGAAAGGACACAAGAGGACTTGGATATGAGAAAGGAGAATGCTCTAGATCTGGACAGTAATGCAAAGCCTAATTATTAGAAGAGGAAGAATCCTCTGGTAAGACAACCTAATGCTTATAATTCAATGGTCAATGTTTTACTTGCAATAAATTTGGTCATATGGAAAATCAATGCAGAAGTAATGGAATGATGAATAATGTGAATAATGGTCCTACCTTTACTGGTCAGTGTTTCATATGCAACAATTTTGGTCACAAGTCAAACATGTGCAGAGCATTAATGAATAATTTTTAGAACAAGAGATGTTATGCTTGTGGGATTTTTTCAGATATCTCTAACTAATGAAGGATGAGACCAAATCAAATGAATTTCAAACCTATGTAGAGAAATGTTATCCATGCATGCAACGAGCCAAGTCACATTACAAGGTATTGCAGAAGCAAGAATAATGGTCTGGTAAACAAGAAAAAACCAGATGAGAAAGGCAAAGAAAAAGTAGATGCAATCAAAGATCAGCATAAGAAAATGTGGGTTAAGAAAGAAGATTCCAATGTGCAGAATGGCTCCACACTTGAATCCAGTGATGGAACGTCATCTGATAACTAGGGCATTTTAGCCTTGGGGGGAGTTTTACATGTAGATTCATAGAACCCCCTCTTCAGTGATCTATAATTGATTCTGAAATGTTGCAGAAGGTTTAAATAATGTATGGAGATGTTATCCGGAAGATATGATGAATATTTGAGGCTCTGGTAAGTAATTTCATGAAAATCAAGGTAACCGGTTGAAGCATTTATTACAACATAGGATTAGGTTTTCAGAGGTTAAAAAGGGATTTTAAAGGTTTATTTTTCACAATGTGATCAAGAGAAAAGAGTAGTATAGCAAAGAGAGGAGATTTGGTGATCTAAATCGAGCTTGTAGCTATCCAAAAGTAATTTCTTACACCCAATCGAATCAAAAGGTATTTATCTATTTCGCAAAGCTATCCATTTTCAAACCCTAGATTCAAATGGCACCAGCATCCAGAATTTCTACCCCGTTGGTTACTGAGATTAAGGATAGGGCTAGACCTATTTTCAAGAAACACCCCTTCAAGTTTATCGAAGATGATCCAGAAGGAGCATTTTCTTTTGTACCCTACGATGTTCTTCACAAAAAGGATATCAGGGAATACATCCATTGTGATCTTGAGGAGCTTGGCAGTGCTGATATGTTGTCTCTTTACAACAAACATTTGGTGGACAGCTTGGGGAACCTTAAATCAGAATATCAAAATCTATAGGACAAGGGTTTTACATAGTTCATCTATTTCATGTTATTTGATGAAGCGGATTGGATCTGGTACATCCTCAACCAAGTACATGATGATTTCTTCAACCAAGTACATGATGATTTCATGTGGCTAGATAGGCCCAATAATATCACTAAACATACAATTCAAGCTATGACATGCCTGAGTGCAATCGGTGAAGTACCTAGTCTGAGAAAGGTATCAAATAACACTGTAATAGCTACTACCAGTTTGAAGTTTGACAACAAAGCAATGTACATCTTGGAGCATGATGTTCTATTTGCATCAATGGTGGTTGGTTATAAAGTCTATCAATCAAGCAAATAGAATTCAATCTCTAGGACTATAATATTTCCAGTATATCAGATGCTTAAGGAAGATAAGAGGTAACTTGAAGAAGATTAAACAAGACAAGAAACACACTTTCAAGTGTGGGTATCTTCTTATTTGTTTAGCATTATATTTCTTGAATGAGATCCCTAGTATAAAAGGAAAGGTCCAATGGGCCTATGATAGATCGGCTGCAATGCAAATCAAGGAAGGGTTGTGGGGCATATGTGATTCTACAATGAGAATATTCACATTGTGGGGCTATTTCAAGACCTTTCAGTCCTTTATGAAAGTTCGAGAAAGAATCCCTAAGGAGATTGTAGAGAAGTATGAGAAGATAATTTTTTTCATGGTTGACAAAGATCAATGTCATATAGAAGCAATTGAGCCAAGGATAGTTTGGATCATGCCAATGAGGCATGAAGTTGATTTTGTTATGCTTGAAACATATGCTCAACATTTATTGAGCCAGCCAGTAGATCCTAAGGAATAAATATTTGGTACCTTTAAGGAGAAGGACTTAATCCTACATAAGCAATTCACTTTAGTCAAAAGAAAAAGGAAGATTAGAAAGGAAGCACAAGGTGTTGTAGAATAGATGGGACTAACAAAAAAGGATGTACAAAGGGAAAGAGCTCAAAATATATTGAGAGAAGAGGATATAATCAAGCCACAACCCAAATAAGAAAAACCTCCTAAGCTATCCAAGGCAAAGCCTAGTAGATCTGTACCTCTCTCCGAAGTGAAGAAAATGATACTTCCACCCAAGCCCAAGAAAACAATATCAATTGATGGAGTTGAGAAAAGGAAAAAGGAGAATCCTTCAAGGTGGTATGTTGCAGCTGGGGAGGAGATGGAGTCGTATGAAGAAGTCCAAAAAGTTAAGAAGATTTCTACTTATGCTCGAGTAGTCAGAAAGCCATCCGGTGATGCTCCACCCTTAAAGAAGACAAAGACTCAAGGTGAGCCATCCAGAAAATCTAGAGGAACCAAGAAGCAAAAATATGAGATAAATGAAGCTTTGGAGTCTGGTAAGGTTGAGTCCATCCCTCCAAAATCCTTAGAAGATATAAAGAATGCAATCATTAAGGATGGAAATTTGAATAATCTTGCCATATATTATGAGAATGCAAATGATAAGGAGAAAAGAGAAATTGAGGAAGTAGTTGTTCAATATATGAACAAATTCAACATGGTTTGATTGAATTATCATTTGAGTTACCTAAAGAGTTCTATAATATTCTTGATATCTAGAGAAATAATGCTTGCCAAAAAGATAAAGAAATGTAGGAATATGTACTGGTTAATACTTGTTCAATCATATAAAGGGATGAAGTTAAAAGATTATTGAAATTGGCAAAAGAAAAATTCAAAAGCAAGAGGAGAATTAACATAATTATACTAGGTAAAATTGATGAAGTTGCAAAAGAGACATAGCAAATAATAAAAGACTTTTTATTAGAGCTGAGATATAAGGTGAATCAGAGAGAGGATGCAACCTAGCCAGTAAAGAACATTCTTGAAGACACTTCCATTCCAGAAGTAACTGCAGAAGTCTTCAGTGGTCTAGAGGATTAGCCATTAGTTGATCCGGTTGAGAAAGAAGCATAACAAGATGCACCTACTGAGAATATAACAACAGATATCTCCGGTGAAGCTACTAAGAACCCTCCTGAGATAGAAGTAATTGTAGAAATGATAGTCAAGGAGATAGAAAAAGTTGAAAAGCATGTGAGTGTAGAGGTTGAGAAGGAGAAGAGTGATGAGCCAATAAAGAAACCTCTAGTAACCATGACTGGGACCAATGTCTCTGACAAAGGTAAGAAGATTGATGTTGAGGATGACTTTTCTCATGGTTAAGCTGATTTAAGAACTCTTTCCCCTCTTCAAGCATTGAAACTTTCCACCCAAGCTAAGATCAAGGCAAGTGAAGACCTGTTGAAATCTCAGTCTGAAGATAAATAAAACATCAATCTTGCAACTGAGATTTTGGAAAGGCTTTTACCTAGTTTCAATCAGGATTCTGGAGCTTCTCCCTCTGGAAAGATTAAGAACTTGTTAAATGTTGTTAACACTCATTTTGTATCATTAGAAAAGGTTGCAGATGAATTTGTACAGAAAAAATTTACTGAGATGAGATTGCAGAAAAAGTTGAAAGAAGTTGAGAGAGATAGAGCGAGCCTGAAGACTACAATGAAGAGTGTAGAAGAGGCATTGGATCAAGGTGGGAAAATTTTCAAATCATGTCTATTTTTTCCCAAGTTTACTGGTGACATTGATCAGAAGATAAGAGATCTTGAGGGTGAGTTAGCCGATATCGATCATTCTTTTGTACCTTGGTGTAGGAGCACATCCTATAACATGGAGGCACATGAAGCCATTTTGGTGTAGCACATTGAGTCAAGGGTCTAAAGGACCTAAAACTGATGTAATAAAGCCTATTAAGGCATTTGAATGTAACAGGAAGAATGAAATGAGTTATGAGTGCAAATGGCCTAATAGGGGTCATTAAGTTGAAATATGTAAAAATGACACAAAGGATGCCTAATGAGATTAATTAGGCTGTGTTGAGTCATTTTGATGTAATAAGGCTCAAATAAAGCCTTTGGTGTTGATAAATTGGGTTTAAGAGTATTATGTCCAATATTGCCGAATTCAAATTTGAAACCCAATGGTTAGTTAGCCAAACAAGAGGTTTAGATGTTCGTTAAGGGGAAAGGTGTTAATGGTCAGTTTGGGAAGGTTTATCTTGGTATATAACTCATTGTACATGACTAGGAGAAGAAAGATTGAAGTTTGGGAAGCAATCTTTATTGCATTTATGGACTGCGCTCTTTTTTTATACAAAATCTGGAAATTACTTGCTAGTTTGGATTGTTTCCTTTCATTTTTGGATTGGTAATGGATTGACAGTGATTCCCTTGGATGTTAGTGAGAATTTGAATACATTTTGGAAGGTTTTACATCTATTTTGAATCATTTATTTTGAGTGTCCCAAAGAACACTACTGTAGGTGCACATTTTGTGTTATTTTGGTGTCAAAATGATAAGTTAGGGCTCATTCCTCTTTATGTAATTATTGTTCCTTGAGGAATGAGACCCTATAAATGTATTTTTAACTAACCAAATGACAAGAATGTAGGGGAAAGAGATTGAATAGGTGATTATAAAGAAAAGTGACTGTTTGTGTGAGAAAAAAACATGACAATGGAGGCATGAGTATAGCAGCAGAAGAAGTAGCTTAACAAGGTGGCATTTTTATGCTGGAATATATTTGTGGGGGTTGATTAAAAGGTGAAATGACCCCTTGTTGAGTCTAGAAGTGAATGGAGGAGTGGTTTTGAGAAAACCCTAGGTTAGAAGGCCTAAAAAGGGGGTTTAGTATCTAACCTATCAAATGAGTGTGTCTTGCCTTGAAACCTAGAAAATCCATTGTTTTGAAACATTTGTCAAGAATTGTTTTTGGTTCAGAGTTGTGGTTGTACCATTTGTTGGTACTTGCTTTGGAAAAGGGCCAATTAGGCCTAGTTGGTGTGTAGCAGGGTGTTGGTCTGAGTATCTTGTTCAAAAGAACCATAGTTTATTTTCACAAATGCTATGTAAGTTCCAAAAGGGTATCTGGAAGTATAATTTTTTTTGTAAGTGTTTTGGGAAAAAAATGAATTAAGTCTGAAAAACTGGTCTAGTAGGGCTACTAGGATTAAGCCGAGGTTACACCATGGTAAGAGGATTTTGTGTAAACCAAACAAATGGCTATGTGTTGGTTTTTGAACCAAGTAAGTTGGGGCATGTAAAAACCCTAGGTGATGTTAGTGTGATTGATTGAGTTGGTAATCCAAATTTGAGTTCTTTGGTGAAGGAGAAGACTAGAAAACCTTGAGGGATTATAAGGTCAAGTTGTGAAAACAACACGTATTGCCTATTGGGGTGTTTGTAGACTAGTATCCTTTGCATCTAGTGGTATCAAATCCACTTGTAGGTTCTTCAGGGAAGTAAGGAAGAGGGAGAATTTGTGTACTAGTTGGGGTATAAACAAGATGCCTCCTAAACAACAAAGAGCCAGGGAGAACCCAGAGTTGAAAGAGATCTTGGATATGGAAAGGAGAGAAAGGAGAGAAAAATAAGCAACAAGGGATAGAGAGATGAGAAAAATGAGAAGGGAGAATGTAGCATTGCAAGCAAGGTTGGAAGCCCTAGAGAGAGGATCTAGAAGAGGACCACAAAATGAGGAAGAAGATGTTGAAGAAAATGATGGAGCAGATGAGAATCAGAATGAAGGGAATGGAGAAGGGGAACTAGACCCTGAAGAGAGAAGGATGGTGAGGTTATTGAAGGTAGTAAAAGGAGGTAGAAGTAAGTCAACCATTGATTTGCCTATCTATCATGGCAAGATGGGTAGTGAAGAGGTATTGGGGTGGATTGATGCCCTTGAAAACTACTTTGAGTATGAAGACATGAATGAGGACAAGAAGGTGAATTTTGCTAGGACAAAGTTGAGAGGTACTGCTCTAACATGGTGGATTAGTGTGCAAATAGAGAGAGTGGAAAGAGGGATGACTAAGATCACCACATGGAGTAGGATGAAGGCCATGATGAAGGATCAATTCCTTCCATCTGATTATGCTATTCAGACAAAGAGCTTGAGACAAAATCCGAAACAAAAAGACATGGATGTGATGACCTACATTGAGAAATTTCACAAGTTGAGTGTAAGAGGTGAATTGGAAGACAAGGATAAGAAGGTTGCAAGATATCTTAATGGGCTTAGATACAACTTGCAAGATGAGATTGCTTTGAGTATACCAAAGACACTTGGGGAGTGTTTTTAGTTGGCTATAAGGGTTGAAGAAAAGGTAAAGAGGAAGCAAGAGAGACAATGAGGAAGTGGCAAAGGTAATGCAAATAGAGGAAGGGGTAGTAGGCCTAATAATGAAGGACAAGGACAAGGAAACAATGATAAGGGAAAGAAGTCATTTTCTAATCATAGAGGTGGAGGTAGATCAGGTAGAGGATTAGGAGTCTTCATGGGAAGGTGTTTCACATGCAATGAAGTTGGACACAGTTCCTTCAAGTGTCCAATGAATGAACAAGGTGGCAAGAAGACTGAGAAAAGAATTCAGTTGGCCTAAGGGGAAGAGCAAGCAACAGAAGAGAAGATTGGTATTGCTGCTCTAGAACTTGAGGGTGACTTTTTGATGTTTGGAAGAGGACAAAGGTTGCAGTAGGTAAAACCCTAGGTATCCATTTTTAGAAATCAATGCTTGAGCCATGGTAAAGTATGTAGGATGATCATTGATTCGGGTTCTTTTGATAACCCGGTATCTCAAGAGATGGTTGACAAGTTAAACTTAGTAAGAATACCACATGATAGACTCTACAAAGCCACTTGGGCAACAAATGAAAAAAATCTAGTAGTCCAAGAGCAAGCATACGTAGAGGTTACCATTGGTGATTATCATGATAGGGTATTGTGTGACATTGTTCCTATGACATGTTGTCATGTACTCTTAGGAAGACCTTAACAATATCAGAGAAGGACATTGCATGATGGGTTCTTGAACACATATGTTGTTCACAAAGATGGTAAGAGATTTACACTAACTCTAAAGAATAATAAGATATTTTACTCTAGTGTAATATGCTTTGGTAGGAAGGAGTATATTTATATGCAGGTTCCTAATGTGAAGGGAACATAAGGCAGTGATCAGGGGTTTGGAAAGAAATCAGAAGGGCAACAACATTCTATTGCTGACAACAAAAGGAAGGTACAGACTAGTGTGATGATAGGGACTGTTGAGTGCCCTCTAAGTATGCAGATTAAGGAAAGTGATCATCCTTCAAGGATGAATAAATTTGGGGGTCATATGGACCTCACAAGGTAGGGAACATGGTGCAGCAGCAATCCATACGTGACTATCTAAATCAGAGATCCAATAATTTATTTTTATCTAATCATTTGTAGGAGTTTGCTGCAGGTAATAGGTGGAAGACCAACTCATTTCATGATTTGTTATTGCTAGAAAAGTTTGCAAGAGGCCAAAGTTGTAGGTGGCCTTCTAGAAAGATGCATGGAGTACAAACAAGACCCCTATTCTCTTAGGACAAGAGATTTTTCATTGGGGGGGGAGTATGGAGCAAGAACACATCCTATAACATGGAGGCACATGAAGCCATTTTGGTGTAGAACATTGAGTCAAGGGTCTAAAGGACCTAAAACTGATGTAATAAAGCCTATTAAGGTATTTGAATGTAGTAGGAAGAATGAAATGAGTTATGAGTGCAAATGGCCTAATAGGGGTCATTAAGTCTAAATATGTAAAAACAACACAAAGGATGCATAATGAGTTTAATTAGGTTGTGTTGAGTCATTTTCATGTAATGAGGCTCAAATAAAGCCTTTGGTGTTGATAAATTAGGTTTAAGAGTATTATGGCTAATATTGCCAAATTCAAATTTGAAACCCAATGGTTAGTTAGCCAAATAATAGGTTTAGATGTTTGTTAAGGGGAAAGGTGGTTATGGTCAATTTGGGAAGGTTTATGGTGGCCTATAACTCATTTGACATGACCAGGAGAAGCGAGATTGAAGTTTGGGAAGCAATCATTATTGCATTGTATGGACTGCACTATTTTTTTATATAAAATCTAGAAATTACTTGCTAGTTTGGATTGTTTCATTTCATTGTTGGATTGGTAATGGATTTTTGGTGATTCCCTTGGATGTTAGTGAGCATTTGAATACATTTTGGAAGGTTTTCAATCTGTTTTAAATCATTTATTTTGACTGTCGCAAAGAACATTGTTGTAGGTGCACATTTTGTGTTGTTTTGGTGTCAAAATGATAAGTTAGGGCTCATTCCTCTTTATGTAATTTATGTTTCTTGAGAAATGAGACCCTATCAATCTAATTTTAACTAAAAAAGTGACAAGAATGTAGGGAAAAGATATTGAATAGGTGATCATCAAGAAAAGTGATTGTTTGTGTGAGAAAAAGCATGAAAATAGAGGCATGGGTATAGCAGCAGAACAAGTAGCTTAACAAGGTGGTATTTTTATGCTGGAATATTTTTGTGGGGGTTGAATAAAAGGTGAAATGACCCTTGGTTGAGTCTGTAAGTGAATGGAGGAGTGGTTTTGAGAAAGCCCTAGGTTAGAAGGCCTAAAAAGGGGGGTTTAGTATCTAACCTATCAAATGAGTGTGTATTGCCTTGAAACCTAGAAAATACATTGTTTTGAAGAATTTTTCATGACTTTTTTTTGGTTTGGAGTTGTGGTCGTACCATTTGTTGGTACTTGCTTTGGAAAAGAGGGCTAATTGGGCCTAGTTGGTGTGTAGCAGGGTGCTAGTCTGAGTATTTCATTCAAAAGAACTATAGTTTATTTTAACATATGTTATGTAACTTCCAAAAGGGTTTCTGGGAGTATAATTTTTTTTGTAAGTGTTTTGGGAAAAAAATGAATTATTCTGAAAAACCGGTCTGGTAGGGCTACTCGGATTAAGCCTAGGTTACACCTGTGTAAGAGGGTTTTGTGTAAAACAAACAAATAGGTATGTGTTGGTTGCTGAAAAAATTTGGTTGGGGCATGTAAAGATCCTAGGTGATGTTAGTTTGATTGATTGAGTTGGTAATCCAAATTCGAGTTCTTTAGTGAAGGAGAAGACTAGGAAACCTTGAGGGATTCTAAGGTCAAGTTGTGAAAACAACAAGTATTTCCTATTGGGGTGTTTGTAGACCAGTATCCTCTGCATCACACCTCAATCAGTCTTCCCAAGTACCCTTTGTTGCAATCAGGGATCATTGAGAGGGGGGGGTGAATCAGTGATTTACTGATTAGCAGATTTTCAAACTTAAGTTTCAATCATCAGATACAAACACTTAAAACTGAAATGCAAAAACATAAAATAAACAACCACAATATCATAACATCAGCATTTTTACATGGAAACCCAACTGGGAAAAACCATGGTGGGATTTGAACCCACAATATTATTTCACTATGGCCAGTAGCAAAATAAAATTACAAAATGAGAATGCACAGGCATTCAGGCACATTTCCTAGAGCTCACTACTCAATTACAATAACCCGGAAGGATACAACCCTCAGGGAAGTATCACTGACTTAAAAATTTGTTACAATGATGAATTGCAATGTATGGACTCCAAAATAGCATCTACTATGCTTAGATGAGTTCTGGTTAAGTGCTAAAACACTCACTAGATCACCTTCTCTATTCTTCCTTATACTACCCTATACTCTATCTCAGTCAACTACCGAATCAAGAATGTGCATGTGAAACTGTGCCAAAATGGATTCTCAATCACCTCTCTCTCACATACAATCACACCATCTACCAAAAAGAACACCTATATCAAACTTATATATTGGTAATCACAAAATGGGTTATTTACCATGTGGTCCTGAAGGTGTAACGTGTAGTCACATGTCGGCTTGGCCGGAGTCAAAAAGATAGATGCAAATCACCAAAACAATATCAAAATGATGTGTCTAAGTCGACCCAATCAACAAGAACACGATTCAATGCACCACAATCATCGAAAAGCTTTTGAACCCCAAAATGCTATGTTCTACCTAAAATACCAGTTAATCAGCTCGTTAACACCTACTTATAGATAGGAAGAATTATGACCGCCAAATTGGATCTCTATGAAGAGTTTCCATCAATGATATGTTGGCATTTTGCATAGAGATTGCATTAGTGATATGTGTTCATTGATGCCAATTGAACCGGTAATGGTATTCATGTTATTGCTGATATTGTTGTTTTTTATATTGGCTAGTAACTGGTAAGAAGAGATTTATGGAAGATGTTGTAAACCAGTATGCTAAGTTTGTGAGTTGAACCAGTAAACTAGTGTAAAGGGTTAAACATTTCTATGCAATCTAACCGGTAAACCCTATCAGCTGTTAAACCCTAACCGATCAAGTTTGTTGGTTTATTATCTGATGAGCAGTAATGATGGAGACACGTGTGATCATTGTATGAGGATACGTTCAAATTGTTTTGGCATGTTTGTTTATTGTCTAGGGAAGGAGCAAACTGGATTGCATCTAATGCACAATGCGTGATGAGTTACAAAGTCTTTTGGAGCAGTGGTCATGAAGTGGTTGTAATTTTCTTGAAGAATGTGAAGAGATTGTCATTATTTCTAATAGTCAAGATTGTACTGACTTGTTTGTAATCTCGATAATGAGAATTAGGTTTTTATTGTGTTACCGACATAAATGATTTGTATTTAAGGTCGATGAAGTTGCTTGTAAAAGTTGTTGGCAAGATTGGTAGAAACCTGTTGAGTGTGTTGTTGCCTAACTAGTGAATGGATCTGCACTTTGAGTGAAGGCAAATTGAAGCTTAAAAGGATTTGATCAAGCAAATTTAGTGCTATTCAGATAGATCAAGAAAACCTATTTTTTTCTAACAATTATAGCATTAGTGAAATCCCTTAATCAAGTAATCTCTAACAAGCTTGATTACTCACTAAATCCTCTAACAAGGTAGGTCATTAGCTTGGATTCTTAAATCCTCAAGCGAGGTTACTCCTAATAGGGTATTGTGCTATTCATCAAGTCATATTTATAAATCCCTTAATCCAATGATTCCTAACCGGAATTAGTTCTTATCAGGACTTATTGTAAAGCTTTAATAGGCTTGGCTCCTAATAGGGAAAACTTCAAAAGAGTTCAGATAGCTATTCTTGTGAGTGTATACACCTAAAAATGGTCTGAAGATAATTAATTGAATAAGCAATTATTTAATTAATCTCCCTCCCTAATTTAATTGAATTCATCAACAATTTGATTAAAATCCTTCCCTTTCATCTACTTATTAATAAATCTAAGGATTTATTTAATAGGTTCCTTTCAATAATCCCCTTCGATTAATTAATTCAAATTAATTAATTCTTCCCCATCAAAATCATTTCTTCCAATCTTCTAATTAATTAAAATAAATCAATTATGAGTTCTTGAAATTAATTAGCCTTTTCCTATTATTTGAATTTTTAAATTCAAATTACCCACAAATTCTCCTAAGTTTTAAGCACCTAACCACATGTCCCCTTTACTTGAACACTTTACCCTCTCATGAGAAAATCTTTGTGACACTTGTCACTAAGTGTTCCCTTTCATCTAACCTCTTCTAGAAGCTTTGTGACACTTGTCACTAAGTGTTCCCTTTCATCTAACCTCTTCTAGAAGCTTTGTGACACTTGTCACTAAGTGTTCCCTTTCATCCAACCTCTTCTAGAAGCTTTTTGACACTTGTCACTAAGTGTTCCCTTTCATCCAACCTCTTCTAGAAGCCTCTTGACACTTTTCACCATAGAGATGAAAGATGTTCCCTTTAATCCAACCTCTTTCCAACCTCCAATTTCACCATTGATATCTTAAGACTTAATCTTGACTGTTGATTTCTACCACCTCACCCCTAGCCTTGGAAATCCTATAAATAGACTCCATTTTGGAGCACAAAGGGTCCCTAATTGAACCCATCTCATTTTCATTCAAGAATTGTTACTATAGGCATATAGCTCTTAGCAAATCATTCTTAGTATTGTTATCCTGTTCAATTTTAGCGTAATTGCATCTTCATTCTAGCTTATTTTCTAGAATAATCATGAAATCATGTAGCTTAATTATACTATCATTGCTAGCTTATGCATCTTCATCATTTAAATCTTCCATTTAAGTGTATTCAAGTCAATGGAATTTGCATAACCAGATCTAAAAGTGAAATTCATACTTGCATTTACTAGGAGGCAATAGATCGATTAGCTATGGTTTTATCTTTCGTTGATTAATTTTCTAACCATTGCTTGTAATGATTTATTGAGTGTTTTGTGTTGCAGTTGTAGGTATAACAGGTACACACTTCACAAGAATGACATTTTGGCACGCACCATGGGGTTGGAGCCTCGCATATATTTTTCTAATATCCTGTCTAGTTCTCACAAATACAATTTAACACATTTGTAATCTAGATTCACGCTTGTCCTAACTCTTTTCTGCATAATGATTGTCAAAGAGACGCTTGTCAAAGACCAAATTCAAAACAAATCAATGACTCACTGATGGATCTATTTTGCAGGTTGCCTAAAAGAATTCAACAAAACTGTGTGTATTCCTTAAAGTTTTTTTAGGCACACTTGATTTTGGCTAAAAATGAACAATCATGTATGTTGTGTTTTTTATGATAGGCGAGTATGATCTCACCTTTCTTAGGTGATCAGAAAGCTAGACTCATCTTTTACTTTCATTAGTGCATATCTTTAGCGGGCCTGCCCTCCCAAGGAGCTAAAAACTCTTAAAGCCATTACGGTTGGTGTGAGGAGAATGACCTAAGTGGGAATGGCTAACACCAAGTAATCCAACCCACTATAAAATAAATATTATTTGATGAAAATCAAGTCAACGATAGTGCTCGGGAATATCTCTCCATCATACCTTTGGATATATCAAACCTTGGTTTTCAAGGTTGGGAGACCTTTTAATTGATTATTATACACTGACGCATCGAACGGATCCCTTACTAGTTCTGGTTAAATTAGAAGTTACCCGATTCACCTCTGAAAGGGTGATAATCTTTGTGCAAATGAGATAGTAACTCTCCCAAGGCACTTGCCATATCGTGCCCCCATTAGCATTTGGAGTCAGATAATACGGTGTTGAGAATCCATTGCGTGAGACTCAGCGGTCATATTCTAATTACCTATTGGGTGTGTACCTAAGTTTGCAAGCAAAGGTTTTCTCTCCTCAGCTAATTACCATATGGTTTAGCATGCTTGGAGTCACTTATCACATCATGTGTTTGCTGTGTATTCATCCCTAAATTGAAAAATCAGACATCTAAAACTGAAAAACATAAGCAAAACAACAAAATTCACTAATACAAATTTGACAAAACAAACATTTTTTTATCTCTTCTTTGTTGTTTGTCGTATGATTTGGAGTTCTCTGTCGTACTAGATAATCATTTGTCATATGAGATTTATCATTTGTTGTATGGCTTCGTATGTTTTGTCATATGATTCTTTGCTTTTTACATGAAACTTCTGATTTGTCATTTTATCTTGTATCTCTTTTCATTTGGGGCTATAATCTATCATGTGGGTCTCTATTTTTATCAGTCCAGAGCTACCACTTTGCATGAATTTTTTAAGTTTGTCATCTTGCTTGATCAATTTGCAGTAATCATAAACATCTGTTATATGTCGCTTTGTGCTTGGATTGTCTCCTTGGTTTGCTTGGTCAAGTTATCATCCATCAAAATCATACTCTAGAAGATAAACACCTCAAGATTTTCAAGTGCTTACCCTCAACAAGTTCAAGATCTAAACATCTCAAAGTGCATTATCACCCTCTTTGATAAACTGATCACTCAAACATAGTTTCTCATCAGGATCTATCATCCTTTATCACAAAACTGAAATGTTTGGTCAGGATAATCTTGTCCCACATTGTAGGATATATCATTCCTACTGGACTTGGTTTTTATCAAATCATCATCATTGCACTCCTAAACCGAAGATCGAAAAACTTGCAAAATTTTAAACACTTGAATTATCTTTGCATGTCCTATCATTCTAGCATATCTACATTGACAGTTGATCACTTATCAAAACAACATTTAGACAATCAAACCACTAAAACGGAAACAGGAACATTTGAAATAGCTGAAAATCATATCAACATGACAATACCAAAGCAAAATACAAGTAACAAAACATCATATCAGAGCAATCAAACAAGTTCAAAATCAAAATCCAACTATGTTAAAACCTCACAAGGATTGAAACACATCTCCGAAGAAAGGTGGCTCTTTTATGCAACTCTTAAAGAGATATCTAAAGGATTTGGCTGAGAAAGATCAAAATTGCGCACCTATGTCTAGCAATGGCTCATCCCCCCATAAAAAAATTGACTCTCCAAAGGCATCTATTCCTACACCTCTTGAAATCTTGCAAGAACCTTCCATAGCATCATCACCAAAGAATACATCCAAAGATGAAGTTCCCCAAGGGATATCCATGATTGCCATCAATCCTATTTCAAAGGATCCTATTCAAAGCTCATCTTCTTCATATCCAAGCATTAATTCATTGCAACATCCCTATAATTCTCTATTCCAAATTGAATTCCTCATTCATAGAATGCTTGTTAAACGAGTCCTAATAGATGGGGGAGCTGGCTTGAACATTTGTTATTTAAACATTGTCTGTGCTCTAGGTTATTCTGAAGATGCAGTTGACCCCCAGAAAAGGATAAAAATCAAAGCATATGGTGAAGAAGAACATTACTCCAAGGGAGTTGTGATGTTACCCCTCAAAGTAGGACCTTTACAGAAAGACACAGCATGCCAAGTTCTAGACTTGGACCTACCATACAACATACTCTTGGGGAGACCATGGATACAGGACATATAAGCTATTACATCAACATGTCATCAATGCTTAAAATTTCCATACAATGGACAAGAAATCACAATATCAGCAGACTCAAATCCATTGCAGTGTTATAATAATTTGAAATTAGCTGAAGAGGTCATTGTTTCACATAACAAAGAAGCAACATATTCAAGGACATGATCCAAAAAACAATCATTTGCATCAATTTTATCAAACATGGAAAAACAAATGCAACTAAGAGACTGAGGGACCGGAGAATATTTGCTATCATGGAAAAACAAACAAGAGCAACTTGAAATTGAAAGAGAAGAAACAGATATAGATGTCGATGTAGTTCACACGTATGCAGAACAAACATTAGGAACTAGCCTACTTGAATCAAAATCACAGTCGGCTGACATGGACTTAATCAAGGATGATCAGGAGTTTCTTTGATGAAGTCATTCTGATGAGAGTATCGTTCTAGACATGGAAATACATATTGAAAATTATGACATCTCTATCATGAATCCTAATATCTTTGACATAATCCAACATTAAGATCATTTACCTCTAATCCTCCCCGAGCCTATGGACTAGAAAAATGAAGGACATACTGCCATTGATTCCTTTTTGAATGACCATGCTATATCCCTATATCTTAATGAAATCAAACCCATAACAACTTCCACCAGGGATTTCGCTAATGTATCTTCATGTCAAGTGGATGTTAAATCTCCTAGTCACAAAAATGAAAATCAAGAAAATAATATCAAGTCTAAATGCTAAAAACCATTTATTGACAACATTAGATCATGAAAAAGTAAAAATAAAGGACGCATCTAATGGTGAAAACCTCCTCGAGGCACCGAAAGATGGGAGATTTGACATCTTACCAGAATTTTATCAAGAGAAGTTATCTATCCTAATAGAACCAGTAGAGTCAATTATCAATGGCACAACTGATCTACATCCAACAATCTCTCTATCAAAATTAGCAAAGAAAATCTATTTTGAATCCTTCAGAAGAAGGCAAATCAATTTTACCTAGTCATTTAAAGAAATTCCCAGTTTGATCCATATCTATACATCACCCAAATATCAGTCCAGGAGCAAACATCAATAATGGAACACAACATGGATCAAGTGCAGGTATTCTATTCATTACACCATAAGGTCATACAATCCCAAAAACATACAAATTAAGCTTTCCATGCACCAATAATACAACAGAGTATGAAGCTTTGGTAACAGGTATCAAAATGGCTATAGAATGGAACATTACACAACTTCAAGTCTTTGGAGACTCTCAACTTGTCATTCATCAAATCAATGACGATTATCAAACAAAAGATGAAAAATTGATGCCTTATAAAAAGATGGTTGATGATATCAAGAAATAATTTGTAGAAATAACTTTTCAGCAGATTCTAAGAAATGACAACAAAGCAGCAGATGCCATGGCTACACTTGCTTCTCTCCTTCAGACACAGGAAAATCAACAGCATTATGAATTCCTGGTGGAAGAATTGTTTTACCCTGCTCATAATTTTCTAGATTCCCAAACTATCTATCACCTTGTTGGACATGATTTCTCCCACTATGGCCAAACTTACACATACCTTAAAAATAACACCCTACCTCCCGATTTATCAAAGAACCAAAAGAGAAACTTCTAGATGGTACTCACTTAAGATGTCTCGAACAAGAAGAATCTAAGAAGGCCTTACATGAAGTCCATAATGGCATTTGTGGCACTCATTTAAGTGGTCTTACCCTTTCGAAAAAACTCATACGCTTGGGCTATTATTGGTTGACTATGGAATGAGATTCTTTTCAGATAGCTACAACATGCAAAAAATGTCAAATCCATGGGAATTTGATTCATGCACCTGCACAGCTTCATGCTTTAGTAGCATATTGCCCTTTTTGTCAACGGGGTCTAGATCCGGTAGAAAAGATGAACCCTTCTTCATCTCATGGTCATAAACTCATCCTTATAGCTATAGAATATTTTACAAAATGGATTGAGGCAGTACCTCTCACAAACCTCACATGAAAACAAATTGTTGCATTTATCTTGAATTACATCATCTATCGCTATGGAATACCAATGACCATTCAAAAATCAAGATGTACAAGAGCTATGTGAGAAGTTCAAGATCCAACATAGATTCACCACACCCTATTATCCACAAGGGAATGGGTAGGCATAAGCATCTAACAAAACTATTCTAAAAATCTTGAAAAAGGACAATGAATGATGTTGGAAGAGATTGGCATATTCAACTGAACCCTGCTATGTGGGCCTACCATACCAGTATCCGCACACCAACAGGAGCCACACCTTTCTCTCTTGTATATAGATCAAAAGCAATATTGCCAATCGAAGTAGAGATACCCTCTCTACATGTATCACTAGAAGGTCTCATCCCAGATGAAGAACAAGGAGTATCTAGAATACAAGAGTTAGAATTAATCCATGAATGAAGATAAAATACCTTTGATCATTTAAAGGTATATCGACAAAGAATGTGTCAGAGTTATAATCATAAGGGTAAACCATGAGTCTTTCAAGTTGGAGAACTAGTAGTAAAGGAAAATCCACACAACCAAGCAGATCGAGAAAAGAAAGGAAAGTTTGAACCAAACTGGTTAGGTCCATTTGTGGTCACAATAGTATTTGGATTAGGAGCATATCAGCTATCAACACAGGATGAAGATCAGCTCGAGGAACCTATCAATAGCATGCATCTGAAAACAATTTGTCTAAAAAGGCCAAAAAAATAAAAATAAGTGAAAAATTAGGAAAAATTAAAAAAAAAAAAAATCAAATATTAGAAAAAGTGCAATAAAAAAAGATAGTGAAAACCTGGCAAACAGGCGCCATCTATTTGCTAGCTCTTCCATCTATTAGTTCATGCATTTTTCCGCTTGCATTCATTCATTCATTTTCCATCAACGCTAACCATCATAAAGCCTTTGTACATGTGCAGACATCCCAGGTGGCTTCTTGCCATGGTTTGGATCATTGGATATATTATAATGACTTTGTTTCTAGGCTTGGGGAAAAATCCTACACCTAGCCGGGGGCAAAACTCTTGATCATTTTGAGCTTAATCAAATAGGTAGAACAATTGTTAGACAACTCTTATCAAGCAAAAACTGAGACACATCAAACATTGAACACAAGATCAAACTATCAATTATCAAGCTATCACAAAGTCAATCTAAGCACATCACACCCTTTTCAGTGGATAATATATTTCTGGATAATGATTGTAACATGATTGTTCAACTTTTCTATATTGCTTTTCACTATCATGATTTCTGAGTGACTCTAGGATGTCTTTGACTAGAGGAACAAATAAGGAACATGATATTTTTCTTGTCTGCTATCTAAACATTAATCATTAATATGTGCAAATTTGTCTCGGGACATGATCATTGGAGTATCATTGAAGACATTTTTTATTTGCATATTAAAATGATTAATACTACCTATTTTACGCAAGCAACACTCAGGTCATCTCGGTTCAATTATACCTCGATGCTTGTGCTAACTTGCTATATCAAAATATAGGAAAATAGTGCTAACTTCCCACATTTCAAAAGCTCAATGATGACAAAAATGCAATAATCCAATGTCTGGTCCAGTTGTAGCTTTGCATTTCATTTGCATTTTAGCTTGCATTTCATTCTTGCATGGGATCCCGCATGCTCCTTTTATCCAAGGTTAAATCTATCGTAGGAATCATCAAAGTATCATCACAAGTGTATACACAATCAGAATAATGACTCATATCTCTTTAGATATTGTCAACCCAGTGAAAATCTTATGCTATCTCTCTCAACATAATCAACATCAACATATCCAAAAAAAATTCTGCAACTTGATATCAACAAACTGTCAGTTCTTTATCTAATCAAATCAATCAATCAAACCTAATCAATTCTATCATGTCTTATATAGGATGTATCTTTCCTGAAACTAGACGCTCTTATTCATGTCTTATACAGGATGTATCCTTCCTAAAACCAGACGCTCTGATCTATGTCTTATACAGGATGTATCCTTCTTGAACCAAACATTTTTTATTATCTTTGCCTTATACAGAAGGTGTCATTCTTGAAACCACACTAAATCTTGATCTTATCAATCTAATCAATCAAGATAATCAAAAAACTCACATTTTCATCAAACACAGTTGCAGAAATCAAATCATTTCTAATCAGGATATCAATTTTGCAAAGTAGCAAAACACTCCAAAGATCAATTATCTCAATTGATCTCCCGAGGGGGCATCATCATACCACAATTTAGCAATCAAGAGCTGGGACATCCTATCAAACCAATATCATCATCAAAATGAGATTATTCTTTGAATCAACGCGTCATCACACCTCGCTTCAAAGAGGGACAAAATGTATACACCTAAAAATGGTCTGAAGATAATTAATTGAATAAGCAATTATTTAATTAATCTCCCTCCCCAAATTAAATAAATTCATCAACAATTTGATTAAAATCCTCCCCTTTCATCTACTTATTAATAAATCTAAGGATTTATTTAATAGGTTAATTTCAATAATCCCCTTTGATTAATTAATTCAAATTAATCAATTCTTCCCCATCAAAATCATTTCTTCCAATCTTCTAATTAATTAAAACAAGTCAATTATGAGTTGTTAAAATTAATTAGCCTTTTCCTATTATTTGAATTTTTAAATTCAAATTACCCACAAATTCTCCTAACTTTTAAGCACCTAACCACATGTCCCCTTTCCTTGAACACTTTACCCTCTCATGAGCAAAGCTTTGTGACACTTGTCACTAAGTGTTCCCTTTCATCTAACCTCTTCTAGAAGCTTTGTGACACTTGTCACTAAGTGTTCCCTTTCATCTAACCTCTTCTAGAAGATTTGTGACACTTGTCACTAAGTCTTCCCTTTCATACAACCTCTTCTAGAAGCTTTGTGACACTTGTCACTACGTATTCCCTTTCATCCAACCTCTTCTAGAAGCCTCTTGACACTTGTCACCATAGAGATGATAGATGTTCCCTTTAATCCAATCTCTTTGCCAACCTCCTCCAATATCACCATTGATATCTTCAGACTTAATCTTGACCGTTGATTTCTGCCACCTCACCCCTAGCCTTGGAAATCCTATAAATAGACTCCATTTTGGAGCACAAAGGGTCCCTAATTGATCCCATCTCATTTGCAATCAAGCATTGTTACTATAGGCATATAGCTCTTAGAAAATCATTCTTAGCATCGTTATCATGTTCAATTTTAGCTTAATTGCATCTTCATTATAGCTTATTTTCTAGAATAATCATGAAATCATGTAGCTTAATTATACTATCATTGCTAGCTTATGCATCTTCATCATTTAAATCCTCCATTTAAGTGTAGTCAAGGCACTAGAATTTGCATAACTAGATCTGAGAGCAAAATTCATACTCGCATTTACTAGGAGGCAATAGATCAATCAACTATGGTTTTATCTTTCATTGATTAATTTTCTAACCATTGCTTGTAATGATTTATTGAGTGTTTTGTGTTGCAACTGCAAGTATAACAGGTACACACTTCACAGGCACAATAATGAGTCTCATCTCACCGTGGTTTTTACCTATTTGGGTTTTCCACATATAAAAATTTGTGTCAAGTGGTGAATGTTTTTGTGGTTATGATCTTATTTGTTGATTTGATGAACTTCTAATAAGGCATGATAACTAGAAGCATTGAGAGATGAATATGTTGAGTTATGATTAAGCATTGTTGATGTTTACAAGATTGAAGTTGTTTACTGTTAAGTTGTCATAACAATCAAACCGGTTGATGTCAAGTATTCTTATGAATATTGATCTTGATTGAGATATGTTTACTTTCTGTGATTGAATTTGAGTTTGGGAACTTTGTATCAGTTTTTCAGTATACTGATTCACCCCCCCTCTCAGTATTCTACTGGATACTTATTCTTTCATCATACCATCAATTGGTATCAAAGCATCTCAGGTCCTCTTTAATCTAAAATCCTAACAGCTTGAGGAAAAGATCTTGTAGATCATGATGAAGAAAGAAGGTTTGAAGTTCAACAAAGATAACTATAGAATATGGAGCGATAGAATGAAGATTTACATTAAGAGTCTTGGTAGTCAGTATTGGGATCATATAGGAACTAAGTATATTACACCTATTGGAATACTGACTGATGATCAGAAGAGAGAACAAGAAGAAAATCACCAAGCATTAGAGGCTATTATCAGTTCCCTATCTGATATTGAATATGTAGATGTTCATGGTCTTGAAACTACATATGAAGTGTGGCAAAAACTTTAAGAGATTTATAGCGTTGATGAACATGTTAAGATTGCCAAAGAGGAGAGTCTAAGAGGAAAGTTTGATGACATGAGAATGTCTGAAGGTGAGAATATCCAACAGTATGGTCAAAGGATTAAAGAGATAGTTGGTGAAATAAAAAGTGCAGGAGGGAAAGTGGAAGATGCCACAGTAATCAGTAAGGTACTGAGAACCCTACTACTGATTTATGCTATCTGAGTTACAACTATTCAGGAGCTGAAATCCATTGACAAGAATAAGGTAACTCTTGACTCTATTATTGCCAAACTTACTGCCTTTGAATTAAATGGCTATGATGGTAGTGTATATAAATTAGAATCTAGATTCAGAGCTTCTATCTCTAACCCATTTGTAAGAAGAAGTAGAGATATCGACCATGGTTATGAATCTAGATCCAGTAGAGATGTTGATGATGAAGACAACCTAGTGGAACTTGAAGCATTGTTGGAAAAATGTTTGCCTAGAGGCACAGGTAAATATAGAGGTAAGCTACCTTTAAAATGTTTTGCATGCAACAAGATTGGTCATATAGAATCTAATTGCCCTACAAGAGAGTCAAATTTAAGAAGTATAAGGGTAAAGGCAAGAGAGATTGTCTTGTAGCTATTGACAGTGGTATTACTAATGAAGAATTTGATGATGATGCTAGTGAAGATATTGTGTTTGTAGCTATTAAAGAAGAAATATCAGATCAGAAGGCACTAGTATCCAGGATGGATAACTCTGATGATTGGATCATTGATAGTGGTTGTTCACATCACATGACTAGTGATCGGAGAAAATTTCTTTCCCTGAAGGAGTTTGATGACAGTGTTGTTAGATTTGGAAATGACTCACCCTATATGGTTAAAGGTAAGGGAGTTATTTCTCTTAATGAGAAGAGAAGTGATGATGATGTCTATTGGGTTGAAGGCCTATAGAACAATCTTTTGAGTGTGGCACAACTTACCGACAAAGGATACCCACTGGAGTTTAGAAATGGCATGTTTAAAATCTTTGATAACAAAGGTGAATTAATTGCAATCAGGAAACATACCAAAGGTAATCTATTTCATCTTAATCCTAAAGTTAGCAACTGTTTGATTGCAAAAATAGATGATAGCTCGCTTTGGCATAGGAGATTTTGTCATATAAATTTTAATAATATTGTTAAAGTAAGCAAGTCTAATACAGTAAGAGTTTTGCCTCACCTAGACAAACCGGTTAATGCTCTTTGTAAAGAATGTCAGTTAGGAAAGATGACTTCTTCAACTTTCAAGAGAAATTCCTTCTCAGCGGAGCACTTGTTAGATTTGGTTCATACACATCTATGTAGACCAATTAGAACAAGAAGCATTCAAGGTGACAGATATTTCATGATCTTCACTAATGATTGTTCAAGGATGATGTGGGTCACATTATTGAAAGATAAGAATGAAACTTTTGGTAAATTCAAGGCATTTAGGGCCTTAGCTGAGAAAGATAGTCGCAAAAAGATAAAATGTTTGAGAATAGATCAAGGCTATGAATTTACTTAAGAGGAATTCACTAAGTATTGTGATGAGAATGGTATCAAGCGACAACTTTTGCACCAAGGACACCACAACAAAATGGTATAGCAGAGAGAAACAACTGGTCAGTGGTTGACGTTGCTAGGACTATGTTGATACAAGGAGGTGTAGCAAAAACATTTTGGAAAGAAGCTGTAAGTACAACTATCTACACAATGAACCGAGTTCTGGTGAAAAGAGGTAAGAACAAGACCCCTTATGAATAATGGTATGGGAGATCACCTAATGTTAGCTATTTTAAGATATTTGGAAGAAATTTTTTTATTAAAAGAGGTGATTACATAAGCAAGTTTGAAGCTAAGAGTGATGAAGGCATATTTCTTGGCTATTCCACCAAAATTAAGGCCTATAAATGCTTCAACAATCGGACACAAAAAATTGTTGAGAGTGTTGATGTTTGTGTAGATGAATCTCTTGAAGTTTCAAAAGGAACCAGTTCTGAGAAGAAGGATGAAGATCCTTGCATTTTTTTTTGGAACCTGAAACTGTTAAATAAAAAAGTGGTAAAGAAAATCTTGATGTACTTGTTCAACCATAACAAATAAATCTAGAAGAAGATGATAATGAAGAAGCTGAACCTAAAGAGAATGATCATGTTATTCCTAGGTATGTGAGACTGAATCATAGTCCTAAATAGATTATTGGGGATAAGGATGTTGGAGTACTAACTAGAAGGAGAATAAGAGATAACTCTTGCATGATCTCCACCTTTCAACCTAGAAGTGCTAAGGAGGCATTTGGTGATGATCATTGGGTTAAAGCTATGGAGGAGGAGTTGGATCAAATTGAGAAGAACAACACTTGGACCCTGGTACCTCGACCGGTAAACAAGAATGTTATAAGTACTAAATGGGTGTTTAGAAATAAGTTAAATGAAGATGGTGTTGTAGTTCACAACAAGGAAAGATTAGTATGCAAAGGTTATGTGCAAGAAGAAGGAGAAGATTATGGAGAAAATTTTGCACCAATAGCAAGATTGGAAGGTGTCAGAACTTTACTTGCATTTGCAGCTCATAAAAAGTTCAAGGTATACAAGAAGGATGTTATGTCTACATTTTTGAATGGGAT
Source organism: Cryptomeria japonica (assembly GCF_030272615.1). Lineage (NCBI taxonomy): Eukaryota > Viridiplantae > Streptophyta > Pinopsida > Cupressales > Cupressaceae > Cryptomeria > Cryptomeria japonica. The sequence goes on along the minus strand of NC_081415.1, from coordinate 381,537,997 downwards.
ATTGGAGTAAGAGGTTTATATAGGGAAGCCTGATGGTTATGCATTGACAGATAAGGAAGACATGGTATACAAATTGAAGAAAGATTTGTATGGATTAAAGTAGGCACCCAGAGCATGGTATGAATGACTTCATACTCATCTGATGAAGATAGGCTTTGCTAGAACCAGTGATGACAATAACATTTATCTCAAGTCTGAAGGAGATGAAATACTAGTCAGTGAAGTATTTTTTGATGACATTATATTTGGAGGTAATGATGACATGAGTAATTGTTTTGCAGATGAAATGAAGAATGAGTTCAAGATTTCATTAGTAGGGGAAATAAAAAATTTCATAGGCTTGTAGATACAACAAATGAAGAATGGTATTTTCATTACTCAATCCAAGTATGCGAAAGAGGTTTTGAAGACTTTTGGTATGAGTGACTGTAAACCAGTTGGAATCCCAATGGTTATAGGTTGTAAGCTGTCCAAGGAAGATTCATATAAGTCTGTAGATGAAAAATAATATAGGTCAATGATTGGCAAATTACACTATATTGTTCATAGTCGATTGGATATTGCCCATGCAGTTGGTATTGTTGCTAGATTTCAAAAGAATCCAAAGGAGGCACATCTGATGGCAACCAAAATAATTTTTAGATATGTAAAAGGTGCTATTGACTATGGGTTATGGTATCCATATGGTGGAAATTTTGATTTGAAAGCATACACATATGCTAATTGGGAAGGAAATATTGATGACCAGAAGAGTACTACCGGTGGAGCATTCTTTATAGGAGGAAGGCTAGTTTTATGGAGTAGTAAAAAGTAGAGTTGTGCTTCACAATCTACTGCTAAAGCTGAGTACGTAGCATCTTATATGAATTGTACACAAGCTATGTTAATGAGGCACATTTTGGAAGGTTTGAAGATGAAAATCTCAAAACCAATAAAGATTTTGTGTGATAATACAAGTGCAATAAACATTTCTAAAAATCATGTTTTGCACGCAAGGACTAAGCACATTGAATTGAAGTATCACTTATTGAGGGAAAAAGTTCAGAGTAAAGATGCTATCTTGGAGCATGTTTCTACCAAGGAGAAGCTTGCAGATATATTTACCAAACCTCTTCCTAAGACCACTTTTGAGTATCTTAGAAGTCAATTGGGGGTTGTCCCTCTTCATGAAGTTAGTTGAGCATGACGTTGAGTGCATCAGTCCTTGAAATACTTGTAGATTATTACATGGATTGATGAAGAAGTGGATGTATTTTACAGGGGGAGCATCAAGTTGCAGTATGATGTTGATGCATAGTGAGAGAAGAATTACATGTTTTTACTTTCACTTTGGCATTGTTGTCAAAGGGGGAGAAGAATTATGTGTCTGATCAGGTGAACCAGTGGCAGGCTAAAGACAAACAGAGCAAGGTGAATACTTGGTAATGTAAACCAAGATTCCTATTCACCAAATCTCAGTATCAATAAGAGGAATTGATATTTGTATTGCCATCAATGCCAAAGGGGGAGATTGTATACTGATTCACCCCCCCCCCCTCTCAGTATTCTACCGAATACTTACTCTTTCATCATACCATCATGATAACCCTAAACCAATAATCATCCATTGGAAACCACTAGAAATCATTAGAGACCATAGGATGAGTGTCAATTTCCAGCAATCTCCCCCTTTGGCATTGATGGTGACACTCATAAAAAATGACTAAGTGTTGAGCATTGTACACTGGTTCAAAACATCAATGTGAAAGATGGGGTGTTGTCCAAAATTTACATAAAAATGACAAATACTTTTCAAATACTTGAAGAGGTCAGCATAAACAATCTTCAAACATCTTCGGTGAGTATCCCACCCACTCTTCAAGTTGTCCAAAACTGTGATAAATACACTAAATACATTGGCATGAATTTCTAATGCTCTCAGATCAAATGATACAGGTCAGGCTATCTCCTTGATACAATCCACCTTATTTCTTAATATAGTGTACAACTGGGTGGTAATCAAGTTCCGAAGTTCACCTACTTTTCTCAAAATTTTCTCCTTGTCCACTTGAAGGCTTCAGATTTGATCATGTAGGGCTATAGTATTCCCTTCAACACTTCTAGTTAATGTTACATTAGGATTAAAGTACTGAGAAATACAAACAAGATTACCCTGGAAAACACCTATCTACTTATCAATATCTACAATGAACTTAGGCAAAATTAGGCAAGATTTGTACAATTTTTTGGCTTCTGACAATGTGTTAGAAATAATCTGTAATCTCTTATTTAGTCTTACTCTATCATCCTCTATCATCTTCTAGAATGTTTGATTCCTATCATCCTTGAATTTATCCAAAACTTTATTGTAGCAAAATTCTCCAAAGAATCAAACTAGTATTTACACTATTAATTAATTGTAAAAATTTATCGAAGAGGCTGTTATTAGAATCCAATTGTACACTTGGAGCTACCTTCTCTATCCTGCCTTGTACTACCCTGTACTTTATCTTAGTTAGCTATCGGATCAAGAATGTACACTAAAACTATTCCAAAATGGATTCTCGATCACCTCTTGCTCGCATACAATCATACCATCTACCAAAAAGATCACCCACATCAAACTTATATACCGGTAACCATATAATAGGTCACTTACCATGTCGGCCTGAAGGTGTAACGTGTAGTCACATGTCGGCTTGACTGGATTCAAAAAGATAGATGTGGATCACTAAAACAATAGAAAAATGATGTGTCTAAGTTGGCCCAAAAAAAAAGAACATGATTCAATCCACTGTGATCACCGAAAAGCTTCTGAACCCAAAAATACTCTTTTCTAGCTAAAATACTAGTTAATCAACTACCAATTAACACCTACTTCTGGATATGAGGAATTAAAACTACCAAATCGGATCTCTACAAAGAGTTGCCATCAATGATAACCCTAAACCAATAATCATCCAACGAAAACCACCAGAAATCACCGGAGACCACCAAATGAGTGTCAATTGCCAACACACTTGAAGCACAAATTTTGGAACTCACTGATAAAATAAAAGGCTTGAACCAAGACAAGGAGAAAATGTTGAGTAGAGTGGGAGATCTAAGAAATCTGATAACTCCTCAGATGGACACCTTGCTTGGAGAACAACAAGATGCAATAAGTGCCTTAGGTAAATCGATGCCATCTGATTTTCAAATTCTTGAGGTTCATGCATTCATGTATAGTACCCTAATAAATGTCTTTGATTATTTCCTGAGAGAATGGAATGAGTATTTGAAATCCTTAAAGGTGACTTACTCTGATATCTTCAAGTTCATGTAAAAAATTGCACTTATTCATTCTTTTCTACATAAGTTTTGGTGGATTCACACCATTTTCCATTGATGTCAAAGGGGGAGACAAAGAGTAGTGAAAAATGGAGAAAGCAATTCAGGGGGAGTCAGTCAGATTGAGTGTACAAAATTCAAAATTTTGGTGTTTTACATATTTTTGGATACTTATCATTTTCACCAGTGTTTCCGTTAAGCCAAAGGGGGAGATTGTTTGCATTTGATGTTCTGGTGATGCTCCGATGAAGATTGGTGTTTCGTGATGCTTATATATATTCTTAGGAGTTATCATTGATGGCAACTCAGCCTGTTGATCTGATTTGGTATGGAGTTTTGCCTACCGAATGTCTTGGATAAAGTACTTCTAGATTAAGGACTATTAGTGTTGTTCAACATACAGTTTTGTGAACACCCTCATTTCTGGTGAAGCAAGTTTTGGTTTCGGTGATCACTGATTAATTGTTTGGATATATGAAGTAGATTATCATGACAATCCACCCTTCGGTGTTAATTCCTATGCCCGTTTGAAGATCTGGTATCTGATAGAGCAATAAAGTAGAGTATTCTTCATGTTTGGTGGTGTATCATGTCTCGAGATTCATAAAGTTGATTCCAATGATTGGAAATGTGTTTGGGGTGATATGTGAGACCTATAGGAAGCATGTGATCATGTATGTTGGGTCCACAATATAGTTTGGTAATAGATCTAAGCCAACTTGCAGCTATGCATTTCATTTTTTATATTTGGTAAAGCCGACTTTGGGAGATCATTTTTGTTGGTATGGATATATAAGATCGATTGGGTTAATGCATTTGGTAGTGGATATGTTATGTGTGGTTATTTTGGAGCAATTGAGTGTAGTTTCATGTGCACATCCTGATTTTTGATGATCTAGTGAGGAGTTGCAGAGCAATACATAGTATTTAGTAGATCAGTGCAACATATCACTTTGTGCCTAACCGGAATTGATTTGTGGCATAGTTAGATGCTATTTTTTCTGTTCATCACTTAGTGTAATCCTTTTGTAATCATCTATAAGGTAGTGAGCGTTCCTCTAGGGTTGTAGCCCTATTTTTGGTAACTTGAGTAGTGAGCTCTAGGCAGTGTGCCTGAATGCAAGTGTATTCCCCTTATGCAATATTATTTTTCTATTGGCCATAGTGGAATAATATTGCAGGTTCAAATCCCACCGTGTTTTTTCCCTTTTGGGTTTCCACATAGAAATATTGGTGTTATGGTTGCATGGTTATTTGTTTTGTGTTGTTGCGCTTTACTTTGTTTCTTATGCATCTAGTGGTTAAATAATCATAATAACAAGTTTAGAATTTGTAGAACACTGATTCGCCCCTCAGTGTTCATTGATTCCAACAAAATATTCCTTTGTGTGAGTACATGTGTGTGCCTTTCTTAGGACCTTTTTCTCTACTTGAAGTGCTACATCTTCTTATGTATAATCTCTCTTTGGAAGTGTAATTCTTCTCATTGTCCCTATGCTTGGTGGGAATTCATCTTTCTCTTATCCTTTTTAAGGATCTACTTTTCATTTGTTTAGTGGTGTTTGTTTATGATACAATGTAATTCCTTGTTTGAAGTTTTTTTTTTCAAGGATTCTCTCTTATGCAAGAGGTATGTATCCTTGTCTGCAAACTCTTCTTCATTTAGAAATATATGTCTATTCTAAAAAAATCCATCACTTTGGGTCAAATGTGTGTCATCCTTTATTAAGAATCCTTTTTTCCTAGCAAAAGGGGGAAAGTTTGAATTCTTGTTCTCCTTCCTTTCTTTTAGTCAATGATGTTAATCTTTCTCAAAAATATTCTATTGGAGGTAGATGTATTTGAGAAAAGATCTATTCTCCTCCAAAGGATTCCATTTCAACTAGTTACAAGATATCTCTTTTTCAACTATCTTTTCCTTGCTTATAAGATTAATGCCTCATTAGCTAGGATTTACAAACATTGTTACCTTAAAGGATATCTCCTTGGTGTTGAAGGTGTGTATCCTTGTTTCTAGTTTCCTTAAGACATCAACATAGGATTATGTTGACATCTTAAGGGGGGCATTGCATATCGACCTCTTTGTGCTATATTTATGTAATATATTTTATGTCTTATACGAGATGTTCATTCTCAAAATATACCAACAAGTTTTATACGAGATGCTTCATGCCCAACCAGATGCAACTTTACCAACAAGTCTTATATGAGATGCTTCATGCCTGAAACTAGGAATGTTTTGTTTTATTTCATATCTTATATAGGTTGTTACATGCTCAAAATGAAATCAACAATTCTTATACAAGATACTTAATTATTGAAACTTGATAACAACATATGTAGCAAGGTGAGTTGACTAGCATAACACAACTAGTTAGACCGTTCAACTCTTCCTTTTTTAGAGTGTAACTAGCATAACACAACTTTCTAGACTATTCTGACTCTCCCTCTTTACATGAATCACACAACATAATATAGTTTGTTGTCTCATGAGTATTCATGTTCTTGTGGGTCACCTAATATAATAAAGCTTGCTAGCTTGTCAATTCCACAACCTCTCTTGCTCTTCTTCTCATGGATCACCTAGCATAACACAACATGCTAGCCTGTGGCATCCATGTCTTCCCTTTTATCTTCATCATGAGCTCATATCTTTTCTATTTGTGGATCACGGTTCATCATTTGATACATGTTCTTACTCTTTTTATGTGATCACTTGTGTTCTTTCGATAACATTCTAAGAATGATATTAGTAGTTGAGACATTTGATTATCAAGGTCTCTGTTGGTTCCCAAATCAATAGATTATAAAACCCTAAGAGTGTGCTAGGCTCTATGATCAGGTTCAATAATTGACTTGGCCAACCAACACAATTCTCTTATAAATAGATATCTTCTGCTCTTTAGGCTCCGCAAGACCTTGGCGGGTGTACCTTGACATTTAGCAGATCCATAGTTTCTCTTGATTCTTATTTAAAATTCACTCAGTACAACACAAATACATGGAATGAATACTTAATATTCTTCTACTCCTACCTCTATCTTATTTCTCCAAAAAACAAACAAATTGAAATTAAAACTTCAAACAAATTTCTTTTTTATATTAATGACCAGTGCCTCATCTAGGGTTATAGAGTCACTTAATCTTATTTTTGATCCTATTCAAGTTATTTGGCATTAGTATCATTTATACCTTGTATAAACATGCAAGGATGTAATATTGTATGACTCATCTTGTTAATCCAACTACTTTCTTCAAACTGTTGTAATTTAATCGAATGGATTTTTAATTCTGCTTATCACTCAAAATAGTAAGGGCGGCTTTGATAAATTAGAATTATCCTTGACAATCAATATAAACATGTAAGAAGGAAAAGAAACTAGAGACAATCACACAGTATTTTATCTTAAATAATCAACAAACATCTGAATAAAAACATTGGATTTTTATATTGTATTTTGGCACTATAATGAGATACAAGATTTTTTTGCAGTATTCTCCTATTTTCACTATATTTTTTTTTATCTATTTTATTATCTCCTCTATCAGTCTTGGTTTATCCCTTTTATACAAAATAGGGAGAAGCAACAAGCTTTAGACCATTACAATGCATCTTTTCATAACAACTTATCATAAAGAGATTAAAAAATATTTTGTTTAAACAAGAAAACATGAGTAAGATGAAATATGATTTTAAACTTAGCTGGAGAATGAAAACAATCCCTTTATCAAGATACTACGAGTAATAACCCATGACCCTTGGGTATGGCAAGGTTATACTTTTAGTTGGGTGGCTCTCTCATTCACCGGCTAGCACTTTGTGTTCTTAATTTTTGGGATCCTTTAGATGAGTAGTCTCCCATTGTTACACTTCATAATCACTAGGCCATTGGAAATTCAATATAATGGGCATGTTCATCAAATGGTCTTTCCATTTCTTATCTATTAGAGTTTGAACTTCTACAACAAACCTAGCATAACCAATATCTAGAGTGATAATCTTATCCTGGAACACATTAAAACATTGAACACTAATATTTCTTTCCTCCTTCATGTGTGCAATGATGTTCTGCATCATCTAGTTGAAGTCACTCTATTGAAGTCCCAAAGGTGCTTGTCCTCTTCCTTGTCTGTGATCGAAGGGATAGTCTAATGTTAAAATGTGTGGAAGGAATCAATTTTGGCTTTAACTTTGTGCTCCTCATTTAGGACATTTTTGAGTCCTTCATTTATGGTGTGCACCATTCTCTTAGTTTCCTTTATCTTAGGAGAAACATCAAGCTTTCTTTGAGTTACTCTACATAAAGTAACCAAAGTGATGTATGTCAGTTACCATCTTTTTGATAAGTTCTCCATTTTGGGCCTATCTTCTATGAACACTTCTATCATGTTCAACAAAGTTTCATAAATTCCATATACTTCTTTCATTTTGTCAAGAATAAGCTTGAATTTGTGTGACATAATTTGTTCCAAAATGTCCAAGGTTTGCTGTGGCATTCTTTGCAAGATCTCCTCATGGGCTACCCTCATATACTAGATCTCTTTGCCATATTTTTTATTTTCTTCACTCCATTCTTTTCTATCTTCAGATCTGTCAACTGGCTTTGATGGAGCTTTCTTATGTAGACCAATATCCCTACTCTGATTGTTAGTTTGTTTTGCCAACTTTTCTTTCAACATGGCATTTTCAATATACAACCTATTTATCTCATCATTCATATCTTTATGTCCTGCTTCCATTTGAGCTAATTTTTCTTGCATATGTTTTACTGTGTCCCTGGTGAACATTACCAAGTGCATAGTCATAGTGGTCGCCTCTAATGGAGAGGTATCTTTCATGGTATTTAAGATTGCTTCCCCTTGTGACTACTTCGCCAAATCTACTAACTTTGGTTTTATGAGTGCTTTTAGAGCTCACCCATGCAGCTAATAGTTCAGTCTTGGGATTATACCTTGTACCACTTACCCCTTCATCTGAATTAAATTCAACAATCAACATAGGATCTTCTTGTTGTCTCACATGATCCAATAAGAACATTTGTTTTATGGTCATTCCAAGAACAATCAACATTTTCTCTTCAAAACCATCTCTCTTGCTTCTACAGGGGTGACATGTGTATACACATAAAAATGGCTATGAGCGATTAAATAAATATTTTATATTTATTTGATAATTATTCTTCTATTAAATATTTAATTTGAAAAGAGTAATTTATTGAATTCATACTATATTATTCTATTAATTAATTTAATTATTAATTTATTTATTTAACCTTTTCTTCTAATCAATTAATTAAATATCTAATATTTAATGGTTATTCTTCTATCCTATAGTCTCAAATATTAAATAATTTCTTAATTATTTAATTTTTTTCCAACTCACCTTTCCATCTCCATATCACTTCTTCTTTGCCAACGCATCCATCATGTAGCTAAATTAATTCAACAAAATTAAAATAAATAAAAAATTTATTAGCCACTTATCTCCAACTTCCAAAATAAATCAAATATTGTGTATGTACACATATTTCCTAACCTTCTTCTATATTCTCTCCAACATCCCTATATCTTAGGAAGGACTTGAGTCCACTTTTCCTCTCATGCCTAAATCTTCTCCAACCATCCCTAGATTCCCCAAGTCAAGGTGAGATGAGTGGCACTTGTCTTCTCCTTTCCCCTTTCTCTCAACATTCACCTTTGCTCACAACCATCCAAATTTACAGATTTGATCATGACCATTGATCAAGGACACATCATCTTATCCTCTCAAAATTCAATAAAAGTAGGAGTTTGAGTTGAGAAAGAGTTAGTATTCAAGTTAAAAATTTGAGTAAAACTTATCCATCCATGAGTTTTTTTTATCTTGAAGCAATTTAGCAATTTAGCATTTCTCATTTAGCATAATCATTTACCTTTAAATCATTTGCATTGAATATCATAGTATCAGTTAACTGTCAATTATTAGTCCATTCTTCATATGCCATATTGGAAGCTACTAGTGCTTGTCTAAGAGCAAATCATCTACAACCAGGAACAATGGAGTTAGGACACGATGAGACTTAAATCATGAAGGTAATAATATGGTTTTTATTTTAATATTCATTTCATGTAGTTTCATTGGTTGAGTTTGGATTTCCTGTAGCATTTCCTTTGTATTTTGTGAAACTAATATGTTGTAGGTAGTATTCTAATGATGAAATTCAAGTTGACACAACATGTATCTCATCAAACTTGATTTCTTTGAAGGTTTGAGTGACAACTTCTTCATGTTTGGATTCTTCCACTCCCATAAGGTTCATTTGTTTCCTTTCTTCAAACTCTTTCTTTTTTGTTTTTAACCAAAAATCTTTAAACTCCAGAGCATGAATGAAATTATCATCATCCAAGAACCTCAGGGACATAGCTACACTTGCATCAGTAGTATTGACATGCTTTTCTTCTTTTACTACTTGGGCTTCATAGCCATGTGTTTTGTCTCGATACCTTGGTGGATCAACTTATTATTTATTTATTGTTTCTTCTCCTCTTAGGGCCTATAATGCACTAGCAACTTCATCAGTGTCACCTTCTCTTTTAGATTCATCATAAGAACTAGGGATCTAGATCATCCAACTTTTGTTTCTTGGTAGGAGGGGAAATAGGGGAAGTATTCTATGTAGAATCATCATCTTATATAGTTTGTATAACAACCTCTTGAGTTTTTTTGGGTGGAACATTGGCCTATTTTGGTGTAGATCCACCACCTGTTGATTTACCAAACATATTCTCAAAATTATTCAAACACAATTTAATTCTTCTTAATTCATTTATTTCTTCATCATGAAATCTAGGGAAAGTGGGATCCCATTTCTTCCTTTCTTCATCTATCCTTGCTATGACTTTCCATTTTTTTCTTCTTTGCATAATTTCTCCATATGATGTGAGATTTTTGACCAAATATTCTTCTATTAGGACTTCATGTGAAACTAATTTAATAACAAAACCAATGTGGTTGTCTCTTTACTATGATTTAGTAAGAAATTGGTTTTTATATAGTTTTGTAACTTTTCCAACATGTTGGAGACAATGGAAAATCTACCATATATCACATGATGAGGCATGTATGTCCCCTTTCTCCTGGTGAAATTAATTCCCTTTCTAGCCATAACATCTACCATATAAACTCCAAAAATGCAAGTCTGTCCAATACAAACATAGGTAGAAAATGGGGAGTTTGGGGGCACCCATAGACCCTAATAATAGTATTCTCCCTCATGTAAAACTAGTCAGAAAAGTTGTGAGTTTGACCCTTTTCAGGCTCACAAGCTAGGGGCCTTAATACTTTCCTTATTTCAGGAGACAATCTCTCAACTAAATGATTGAAAACACTAAAGATAGTGGTAACAAAAGAATCACAGAAGACCTTGTAGTCTATACCTCTGCATCTCCTATCCCATAGATAAAACAAGAATTGTACTGGGAGCCTATTTCCCTTCTCATCTACAATTCCTAGTTTTAGCTTCTGTGCAAAGGCTTTTTTTTTTAAAATAGGATCAAATAACAATAAAAAGTAATCACGAAAAATTACTACTTTTCTTCTCTTTCCATGCCACTGACTGCTCATGTAACTTTTTCTCAATTTCTAAAGCAAAATCAAATTTGAGGTTCACCTCATAATTTTGTATTCTCATTTCCATGTACATTAAAGATATTAGCATCTTATCCCTGACATCCTCTCCCAATATCTGACATAAGGAAAAGTAGGTCTTCTGGAAGTATCCAAGGAAATCATCAATAGGGAAAGGCTCAAATCCTGTTATCATCAGAGGCTGATTATTTATATCTTTTCTCCTATGATATGGAAGCTCATCCTTCTTAAATGTCCTATATAGCCTGTTATATTTCATTGCAAACTATTCTTGGTCTACCTTGGTGAGGTTTTGTTTGTTCAACATGAAGTAATCAATGATAACAAACTTGGTAATTGTCAACAAAGGGTTCCCACTTGGCATCCTTACAATTCTAGTGATAGGCTAGTAATGATCTTCCAGCATCTGAATCAACTCATGGTCTACAAAAACATTTGGCATGATCAGTTTTGCTACATCATATGTTCAGGGGTTCGACACTGGGATCTTCCCATCTTTATTTTTGTAGAAATAACAAAACAAATCCTTCCCCAAAACTAGAATAATGGTGTTTTTGTAACCTTCCATACCGTCTTTAAACACATTTTTTGCCCCTATATCTGCTAAGCCAGGCAATGCATCCAATAATTTTTTTTGCATAGGTCGTTTGGTTGGGTTTGTGAGCCTAGGTTTTCTATCAAAACCATTATTTTAAGAGATTTATCCCTCCCTAGTTTCACTTTTTCTCTTAAGCATTTTATTTGTTCTCCTTACTCAAAATTCACACAATTTTGGAAATGCAATAGCTTGGAGAGGCAACTGGTTACTTACTTGTGCTTATTGTTAATGTCTCAACCTATTCCTCCTCACTGTAGAGCTCAGCCCACATAATTCTCAAGCTTGGAATGAAAATTATGAGCTGAAACTTGATTCTTAATGGTGACCTTTGGGGTCTTTTCTGTATTTAATTCCTTTATGTGATTTAGCACTTTGCCACCTTTTTTCAGAATAATGATGATGTCATCACCAACTTTCTTTGGCTTATTGTTTTCACCATTTCACAAACAAGTGTCACCATCCCTATTTTATTTCTATGAAAGCATGACAGCACCTATCACTATATCGTTATACTTCCTTTCCCCTTATTTTGGCTTTCTGTGAAATAGCAAAACCATTTTACATTGTTATCGCTATATTGCAATATGATTTTTCCTTTCTTGTGTTCTCCTTGTGACTTAGCGATTTTTCATTGAGCTATCACTAAATCACGCCCTCTAGAATCCTTAATGTTCTTTTCTAGCAAAATGGTGACACATCATATAAGCTTGCCATCCTTGTTGCCATTTCACAACTTGCTAGATATGATAAGTTGTGGGCCTTGTGAAATGATGATGTCATAATAACCGTTCAACCTTAATCGTTCTTTCATTAATTGCCTAATATGATGGGGCATGAGGCCCATGAAATAGTCAAATCCATATATGCTTTACCTCCACTTTTTCATAGAACACTTAATTTATTGAGATTTGGTTTTGGCAAAACAATGACGCTTAATGTGTCTTATGTCCCATTTCACTGAGTGCATAGCATACTATGACATTAATATTGCAAAATAGAAAAAAATAAATTTCCTTATTCCTTTTTTGTTGTTTCACTAGATGCTTGGTATAACAAAGATATGACCTTGCAAAATAGATATACTATTTATTTTGTTGCTGTTTTGCTGAATGCTTAACATCTGAGTGAATAAATCCTGTGAAACAGAGAAAACTGAGAGTTTAGTCTTAGGATGGTTCATAGAATAATAAATAGGCATTTTTGGAGGGGTAGGGTAATAATGAATTAAGGATAAGGCATCTGTATAAGTCTGTTAATGGTTAATTTACACACTAATACATTTGGTCTAGAATTCCGATGGAGAAGGTATATTTTGAACAAATTTGATTTTTTTTGAAAAAGTGCCTGCGTTCGTCGAAATTTCCATAGCAACGAGCATTACTTTAAAATAAAATAAAAAAGAGGGCAAGTCCTTTGTGTTGCATTCAATCCCGCGCAGGCTTCCACGTCGAGCTCAACCCCTGGCAAGATAAAATGACACACTCACCATTCGAGGTAGGATCTTCACCTTCATTTTGGATTTGGATAATATGAGGAATTGGTGAACTTCACTTTCATTTTGGATTTGCATAATATGCGAAATTGTTTAATCTTCACCTTCTTTCATTAAATCTTCACATTTGAGGAATTTTGGATTTGCATAATATTTGCATGAGGAATTTCAGATTTGCATAATGTTTGGATGAGGAATTTTGGATTTGAATCTTTACCATGACAAGGGAAAGAGGTTACAATAGGTTTCCGTAGAAGCCATCTCCTCTACACCCAAGGGCAGTATGCTTTGTAACCCTTTGCCCACACAGAACCATCACCATACCACTCTTGCAAGCCTACTTCTCTTACTTCCCTTCCACCATGGTTGGAAGTACTCAATCGTATGAAAGAGGAAAACTATCAGACATATACTTAGCATAAAATAAATAAGTTGCAAAATTTCACAAATTAGAGGGTGAACCCTGGTAACAGTAGACTAATCGGCAGTGAGACCTTGTGGTTTGATAGCGAGATGCTTCCCCAACAAGATCAAATCGATACTAGACTGGGTAAAATGGAACCGCCAACAATGTATTTCTCAATGATTAGTGTGTAGAAGTATATTCATTAATCCAACATCCATTCTATTATATACAAAGGAATTCATACCAAATAGTATTAATTAATCAATCTGTTTTATATTCAGTGCCTTATCAAGTATTAAGTGCTTGGTTTGATGATCTTCTAACTGTTGGGAGTTTCCATGAGCAGTAAAACATAAAATATTGTCAAAGCATAAATAATTTTCAAGTCCAAAACTAGATAAAACATCAAACTAGGTGACACATCTTAATCTTCTTCATTTTCTTTTTGTTGATCTTTTTGGTTCTTTTCTTCCTCTTCAACATATCCCTCTTCATTAACCTTCTTCTTGCCCTTGTCTTTATCCACCTTCTTTGGCTTTGTTCAGCTATCCTGATAGGAGTCAAATGGCTATCCCAATGAGGGGGAAATTCTATCCCAGCTAGTTGTATCATAGTTCTGATGTATAATTTAAAGGTCCCTAAATTCTTTATCCCTTCTCTTTTCATATTGATGTTCCTTGCACTACTGCAACCTTAAATGATATTAAATAATATCTCTTGCTGTAAGAATTTTTTTAGTTACAACACTTGGCATATAATTTAAAGAACTAAGATGAACTAAGCCCTAGGAGTCCTATATCTCATCTCAAATAATAAAGAGAATATAGGGTTGCATCTATGAAGAAAAAAAATGTTGGAAAAGACTATTTCCACCTACTTGGCCACCTAGGAGTGGTTTTTGAGGTGTATTCAAAGTTTTTACTCCTTTTGTTGCATTTTCACTTGAAATATGGTTGAATTGGCTTTGTAAGCTCCTAGATACTTGGTACATGTTCTAATTGAGTTAAAAGAGTCTCAAGACTACCCTATAGTCATGCTCTACCTTATCCAGCTACTCAATTAGCTTCCCAAACTTATAGGACATATGGTTTTATTCCTTACTTTGAGTTGAAATTGTCTCGAGTTAGATATAACTAAAATAAGCCATTCCTTCAACTACTTCAAAAATCATCAAAAAGACTTCATACTACTATCTACATGTGTTTCTATCCTTAAGAAGTCTAATTTATGCAAGTGAAAAAATACCTAAGAGGTCATAGCTACTCCTTTTGACTTGGTAATATTCATGGTTTTTCTTTGTCTATTTAACTTCATTCCTTGCATCTTACCCACTATCTTGTAGCATACTTTGTTTTCTTTTTTAGTGAATTGCATTTAGTGGATTGTTGTGCATCTTTAAATTCATTTGACAACTTCAGGAAATGGTTTTCCTTCTTTATTACTTGACTATATCATTTAATATCCATGGATGGTATTATCATTTAATTTTCAAGATGGACCTTATATGGATGGTCCTTGCACCTTTTCAAATTGAACTTCTCTAAAAGTCCAAATTTGGAGAGGAAATTCCTACTATTTGCGAATCCAACATTCATCTTTCAAATTTTAGGTCCAATTTCCATGAATAAGGGTTCCTAAGACACTAGTCCTATAAAAATGAGCCATGAGGAACTTCATGAATAAGGGAATGAACCATATTTATGGAAACATTGTCAAGCCTAAGTACAATTAGGCATAAATAAGGCACAACCACTTAAATTTAGTCTAAACCTAGTGTATATTTTTAAAGAGATACAACTTATGATGCAATATTTATCCCCCTCTTAGCAATAGTATGAAATTATGCTCATGTACTCTTGGGAAAATATGGAGAAACCAAATATTCTTTCACCAAGATATTGAAGAGTCAAGATGACTACAAGTTTGGAAAGGTGGTAGCTCCCAAGACTTATGATATTGTCAATCTACAATATTGAGATAAAAGGGAAGTACAAAGTGAGTAATATGAGTAAAATTGGTAACACACATGGAGCATGCAAAACACAAAGTTATGACATTTACAACTAGTAAGATACATATATTCTCACTAGGAACCATATCAAAAAGACAAGGCTTAGATCTAGGACTTGTAAGATCCTTATAAAGTTACTAGGAGTCATGTCAGAGACACATAAAAGAATGATACCCAAGTTAGTAATATCCTCTAATACTTAGTCATAGATCGCATTCTAACAACAAATAGAAACCTAATTGTGAAAGTTTGAGGTCCATTGGGAAAAAAGTTGTTGAACCTCATTTCAAAGCTTGTGCCTCGAAAGCCTTGGTTTCGAAGCATCAAAATCAGTGTTTTGAGGCACAACAAGGTTTCAAGATGCAAGCCCAAATTCTACAGCCACTAGCATCAAAATTCAATTTTGATGCACATTGTGCTCTTAGAACCCTATTGTAGAAATTATGCCTCAAAAGCCCCAGTTTTGGAGCATCAAAATCGATGTTTGGAGGCACAAGAAGGTTTCAAGATGCAAGTCTTGATTCTGGAGCCAGTAGCGTCAAAATTTGATTTTGACGCACATCGTGCTCTTAGAACCTTGTTTTGGAGCTTATGCCTCAAAATCTTCACATTCAAAGAGTTAAAATTGGTGTTTGGAGGCACAACAAGCTTTCAAGATGCAAGTCATTATCCCAGAGCCTATAGTTTAAAAACATGATTTTGATGCACATCATGCTCTTATAACCTCGTTTCGGAGCATGTGGCTCGAAAGCTCTAGTTTCAAAATATCAAAATCAATGTTTTAAGGCCCAAAAAGGTTTCAAGACACAAGTCCCAATTCTCAAGATGATAGCATCAAAACACGATTTTGACAAACACGATGTTCTTAGAACCTCATTTCGAAGGTTGTGCCACAAAAGCCTCATTTTTGGAGCATAAAAATTAGTGTTTGGAGGCACAACAAGGTTTCAAGACACAAGTCCCAATTTCAGAGTCGGTAGCATCAAAACATAATTTTGATGTACATCGTGCTCTTAGAACTTTATTTCGGAGCTTGTGCCTTGAAAGCCTTGATTTGGGAACATCAAAATCAATGTTTTGAGGCACAACAAGGTTTCAGGAAGCAAGTCCCTATTCCAGAGCTTGTAGCGTTAAAATTCCATTTTGACCCACATCATTCTTTTAGAAGCTCATTTCGGAGTTTGTGCCTCAAAAGACCCAATTTTGGAGCATCAAAATCAATGTTTGGAGGCACAACAAGGTTTCAAGATGCAAGTCCCGATTCTAGAGTCAATAGAGTCAACATATGATTTTGGTGCACATCGTCCTCTTAGAACCTCATTTCGAAGCTTGTGCCTTGAAAGCCCCAGTTTCGGAGCATTAAAATCAATGTTTTGAGGCACAATAGAGTTTCAAGATGCAAGCCCCGATTCTAGTGTCAGCAGCATCAAAATTCAATTTTGATGCATATTGTACTCTTAGAACCCTATATTAGAAATTGTGCCTCAAAAGCCCCAGTTTTGGAACATCAAAATCGATGTTTGGAGGCACAATAAGGTTTCAAGAAGCACCTCCTGATTCTTGAGCCGGTAGCATCAAAAATTGATTTTGATGTACATCGTTCTCTTAGAACCTTGTTTTGGAGCTTATGCCTCAAAATCTTTGGTTTCGAAACATCAAAATTGGTATTTGGATGCACAACAAGCTTTCAAGATGCAAGTCCCTATTCCGGAGCCTGTAGTGTTAAAACATGATTTTGATGCACATCATGCTCTTAGAACCTCGTTTCGGAGTGTGTGGCTCGAAAGCTCCAGTTTCCAAAAATCGATATCATTGTTTCAGGGAACAACAAGGTTTCAAGACACAAGTCTTGATTCTCAAGGTGATAGCATCAAAACATGATTTTGACAAACATGGTGTTCTTAGAACCTCATTTCAGAGGTCATGCCTCAAAAGCCTCATTTTTGAAGAATAAAAATTAGTTTTTGGAGGCACAACAAAGTTTCAAGACACAAGTCCCAATTCCAGAGTCCGTATCGTCAAAATGCAATTTTGATGTACATCATGCTCTTAGATCCTAATTTCGGAGCTTGTGCCTTGAAAGCCCCGATTTTGGAACATCAAAATCAATGCTTTGAGGCACAACAAGGTTTCAAGAAGCAAGTCCCTATTCCAAAACCTGTAGCATCAAAATTCCATTTTGATGCACATCATTCTCTTAGAAGCTCATTCCAGAGCTTGTGCCTCGAAAGACCCAGTTTTGGAGCATTAATATCATTGTTTGCAGGCACAAGAAGGTTTCAAGATGGAAGTCCTGATTCTAGAGTCAATAGCATCAAAATCTGATTTTGGCGCACATCGTGCTCTTAGAATCTCATTTCAAAGCTTGTGCCTCAAAAGCCTTGGTTTTGGAGCATCAAAATCAGTTTTTTGAGGCACAATAAGGTTTCAAGATGCAAGCCCCGATTCTCAAGCTAGTAGCATCAAAATTCAATTTTGATGCAAATTGTGCTCTTAGAATCCTATTTTAGAATTTGTGCCTCAAAAACCCCAGTTTTGGAACATCAAAATCAATGTTTGGAGGCACAAGGTTTCAAGATGCAAGTCCTGATTCTAGAGTCAATAGCATCAAAATCTAATTTTGGTGCACATCGTGCTCTTACAACCTCATTTTGAGGCTTGTGCCTTGAAAGTCCCTGTTTCGAGGCATCAAAATCAGTGTTTTGAGGTACAACAAAGGTTCAAGATGCAAGCCCGGATTCTAAAGCTAGTAGCATCAAAATTCAATTTTGATGCACATTGTGCTTTTAGAACCCTGTTTGAATTTTGATGCACATTGTGCTCTTAGAACCCTGTTTTAGAAATTCTGCCTCAAAAGCCCCATTTTTGGACCATCAAAATCGATGTTTGGAGGCACAACAAGGTTTCAAGATGCAAGTCCTAATTTTGGAGCCGGTAGCGTCAAAATTTGATTTGGACGCACATCGTTCTCTTAGAACCTTGTTTTTTAGCTTATGCCTCAAAATCTTCAGTTTCGGAGCATCGAAATTGGTGTTTGGAGGCACAACAAGCTTTCAAGACGCAAGTCCTTATTTCTGAGCTTGTAGTGTCAAAAAGTTCCAGAAAGCTCCAGTTTCAAAACATCAAAATCAATATTTAAAGGTACAACAAGGTTTCAAGACACAAGTCCCGATTCTCAAGATGATAGTGTCAAAACACAATTTTGAAAAACACGGTGTTTTTAGAACCTCATTTCAGAGGTTGAATCGCAAAAGCCTTGTTTTTGGAGCATAAAAATTAGTGTTTGGAGGCACAATAAGGTTTCAAGACACAAGTCCCAATTCTAGAGTCGGTAGCATTAAAACGTAGTTTTGATGTACATCGTGCTCGTAGAACCTCATTTCGGAGCTTGTGCCTTGAAAGCCCTGATTTGAAAACATAAAAATCAATGTTTTAAGGCACAACAAGATTTCAAGAAGCAAGTCCCTATTCTAGAGCTTGTAGCATCAAAACTCCATTTTAATATACATCATTCTCTTAGAAGCTCATTTCAGAGCTTGTGCCTCGAAAGCCCTCATTTTGGAGCATCAAAATCAGTGTTTTGAGGCACAACAGAGTTTCAAGATGCAAGCCCCAATTCTAGTGCCAATAGCATTAAAATTCAATTTTCATGCACATTGTACTCTTAGAACCCTGTTTTAGAACTTATGCCTCGAAATTGGTGTTTGGAAGCACAACAAGCTTTCAAGATGCAAGTCCCTATTCCAGAGCCTGTAGAGTCAAAACATGATTTTGATGCACATCATGCTCTTAGAACCTCATTTCGGAGCGTGTGGCTCGAAAGCTCTAGTTTCAAAACATCAATATGAATGTTTAAGGGCACAATAAGGTTTCAAGACACAAGTCTCGATTCTCAAGTTGATATTGTCAAAACACAATTTTCACAAACATGGTGTTCTTAGAACCTCATTTCGGAGGTTGTGCCTCAAAAGCCTTATTTTTGGAGCATAAAAATTACTGTTTGGAGGCACAACAAGGTTTCAAGACACAAGTCCCAATTCTAGAGTCGATAGCATCAAAACGCAATTTTGATGTACATCGTGCTCTTAGAACCTCATTTCAGAGCTTGTGCCTCGAAAGCCTTGATTTTGGAACATCAAAATCAATGTTTTAAGACACAACAAGATTTCAAGAAGCAAGTCCCTATTTGAGAGTCTGTAGCATCAAAATTCCATTTAAATGTACATCATTCTCTTAGAAGCTCATTTCAGAGCTTGTGCCTTGAAAGACCCAGTCTTGGAGCATCAAAATCAATGTTTGGAGGCACAACAAGGTTTCAAGATGCAAGTCCTGATTCTAGAGTCAATAGCATCAAAACCTGATTTTCGTGCACATCGTACACTTAGAACCTCATTTCGAAGCTTGTACCATGCATTTTTAGAGCATGAAAATCAGTGTTTTGAGGCACAACAAGGTTTCAAGATGTAATCCCCGATTCTCAAGCCAATAGCACCAAAATTCAATTTTGATGCACATTGTGCAAGTCCCTATTCTGGAGCCTGTAGTTTTAAAACGTGATTTTGATGTACATCATGCTCTTAGAACCTTGTTTCAGAGCGTGTGGCTCGAAAGCTCTAGCTTCAAAACATCAAAATAAATATTTAAAGGAACAACAAGTCCCAATTCTTAAGCTGATAGTGTCAAAACATGATTTTGACAAACATGGTGTTCTTAGAACCTCATTTCAGAGGTTCTGCCTCAAAACCCTCATTTTTTGAGCATAAAAACTAGTGTTTGGAGGCACAACAAGGTTTCAAGATAGAAGTCCCAATTCCAGAGTCGGTAGCATCAAAACGCAATTTTCTTGTACATCGTGCTCTTAGAACCTCATTTCGAAGCTTCTGCCTTGAAAGCCCTGATTTTGGAATATCAAAATCAATGTTTTGAGGCACAACAAGCTTTCAAGATGCAAGTCCCTATTCCGAAGCCTGTAGCGTTAAAATTCCATATTGACGCACATCATTCTTTTAGAAGCTCATTTCGGAGCTTGTGCCTCAAAAGACCCAGTTTTGGAGAATTAAAATCAATGTTTAGAGGCACAACAACGTTTCAAGATGCAAGTCCCGATTCTAGAGTCAATAGCATCAAAATCTAATTTTGGTTCACATCGTGCTCTTAGAATCTCATTTCAAAGCTTGTGTCTCTGAAGCCCTAGTTTTGGAGCATCAAAATCAATGTTTTGAGGCACAACAAGGTTTCAAGATGCAAGCCCCGATTCTTGAGCTAGTAACATCAAAATTCAATTTTGATGCAAATTGTGCTCTTAGAATCTTGTTTTAGAATTTGTGCCTCAAAAGCCCCTGTTTTGGAGCATCAAATTCAATGTTTGGAGGCACAACAAGTTTTCAAGATGCAAGTCCTGATTCTAGAGCCGATAGCATGAAAATTTGATTTTGATGCACATCATGCTCTAAGAACCTTGTTTTGGAGCTTATGCCTCAAAATCTTTGGTTTCAAAGCATCAAAATTGTTGTTTGGTGGCACAACAAGCTTTCAAGATGCAAGTCCCTTTTCTGGAGCCTGTAGTGTCAAAACATGATTTTGACGCACATCATGCTCTTAGAACCTTGTTTCGGAGCGTATGGCTCGAAAGCTCCAGTTTCAAAACATCAAAATCAATGTTTAAAGGCACAACAAGTCCCAATTCACAAGCTGGGTAGCATCAAAACACGATTTTAAAAAACATGGTGCTCTTAGAACCTCATTTCGGAGGTTGTGCCTCAAAATCCTCATTTTTGGAGCATAAAAATTAGTGTTTGGAGGCACAACAAGGTTTCAAAACACAAGTCCCAATTCCAGAGTCGGGTAGCGTCAAAATGCAATTTTTATGTACATTGTGCTCTTAGAACCCTGTTTTAGAAAGCATGCCTCAAAAGCCCCAATTTTGGAGCATGAAAATTGATGTTTGGAGGCAAATCAGGAGTTGCAAGTCCTGATTCATGAACCAATAACTTTAAAAATTGATTTTGATGCACATCGTGCTCTTGGAACCTTGTTTTAGAGCTTATACCTCAAAATATTCAGTTTTGAATCACCAAAATTGGTGTTGGAGGCACAACAAGCTTTCAAGACGCATGTCCCTATTCCGGAGCCTGTAGTGTCAAAACGTGATTTTGATGCACATTGTACATTTAGAACCTCATTTCGAAGCATGTGGCTTCAAAGCTCCAGTTTCAAAACGTCGAAATCAATGTTTAAAGGCACAACAAGGTTTCAAGACACAAGTCTCGATTCTCAAGCTGATAGCATCAAAACATGATTTTGACAAACATGGTGTTCTTAGAACCTCATTTTGGAGGTCGTGCCCTCAAAAGCCCCGATTCTAGAGCCAGTAGCATCAAAATTTAATTTTGATGCACATTGCGCTCTTAGAACCTTGTTTTAGAAATTGTGCCTCAAAAGCCCCCAATTTTGGAGCATCAAAATCAATGTTTGGAGGCACAACAAGGTTTCAAGATGCAAGTCTTGATTCTAGAGCTGGTAGCATCAAAATTTGATTTTGACACACATCATTCTTTTAGAACCTTGTTTTGGAGCTTATGCCTCAAAATTTTCAGTTTCAAAGCATCGAAATTGGTGTTTGTTTAAAGGCACAACAAAGTTTCAATATACAAGTCCTGATTCTCAGGCTGATGGCGTCAAAACAATACTTTGACAAACATGGTGTTCTTAGAACCTCATTTCAGAGGTCGTGCCTCAAAAGCCTCATTTTTGGAGCATAAAAATTATTGGTTGGAGGCACAACAAGGTTTCAAGACACAAGTCGCAATTCCAGAATCGGTAGCATCAAAAACATAATTTTGATGTACATCGTGCTCTCAGGACCTCATTTTGGAGCTTGTGCCTTAAAAGCCCTGATTTTGGAACATCAAAATAAATGTTTTGAGGGTACAACAAGCTTTCAAGAAGCAAGTCCCTATTCTGAAGCATGTAGCGTCAAAATTCTATTTTAACGCACATCATCATCTTAGAAACTCATTTCGAAGCTTGTGGCTCGAAAGACCTAGTTTTGGCTCATCAAAATCAATGTTTGGAGGCACAACAAAGTTTCAAGATGCAAGTCCCGATTCTAGAATCAATAGTGTCAAAATCTGAATTTGGTGCACATCGTGCTCTTAGAACCTCATTTCGAAGCTTGTGCCTCGAAATTCCCAGTTTTGGAGCATCAAAATTAGTGTTTTGAGACACAACAAGGTTTCAAGATGCAAGCCCCGATTCTAGAGCCAGTACGATCAAAATTCTTGAGCCGGTAGCTTCAAAAATTGATTTTGACGTACATTGTGCTCTTAGAACCTTGTTTTGGAGCTTATGCCTCAAAATCTTCAGTTTCAAAGCATCGAAATTGGTGTTTGGAGGCACAATATCCTTACAAGATGCAAGTCCCTATTCCGGAGCCTATAGTGTCAAAACATGATTTTGATGCACATCGTGCTCTTAGAACCTCGTTTCGAATCATGTGGCTCAAAAGCTCATGTTTCAAAACATCAAAATCAATGTTTAAAGGCACAACAAGGTTTCAAGACACAAGTGCCGATTCTCAAGCTGATCGCGTTAAAACATGATTTTGACAAACATGGTGTTCTTAGAACCTCATTTCGCAGGTCGTGCCTCAAAAGCCTCATTTTTGGAGCATAAAAATTAGTGTTTGGAGGCACAACAAGGTTTCAAGACACGAGTCCCAATTCTAGAGTTGGTAGCATCAAAACGCAAGTTTAATGTACATTGTGCTCTTAGAACCTCTTTTGGGAGCATCAAAATCACTGTTTTGAGGCACAACCAAGTTTCAAGATGCAAGCCCCGATTCTAGAGACGATAGCATCAAAATTCAATTTTGATGCACATTGCGCTCTTAGAACCCTATTTTAGAAATTGTGCAGCATCAAAATCAATGATTGGAGGCACAACAAGGATTCAAGATGCAAGTCCTGATTTTGGAGCCAGTAGCATCAAAATTTGATTTTGACGCACATCGTGCTCTGAGAACCTTGTTTTGGAGCTTATGCCTAAAAAATCTTTGGTTTCAAACCATCGAAATTGGTGTTTGGAGGCACAACAAGCTTTCAAGATGCAAGTCCGTATTCTGGAGCCTGTATTGTCAAAACGTGATTTTTATGCGCATCGTGCTCTTAGAACCTCATTTCAGAGCATGTGGCAAGAAAGCTCCAGTTTCACAACCTCAAAATCAATGTTTAAAGGCACAGCAAGGTTTCAAGACACAAGTCTCAATTCTCACGTTGATAGCGTCAAAACATGATTTTTGACAAACATGGTGTTCTTAGAACCTCATTTAGGAGGTCATTCCTCAAAAGGCTCATTTTTGGAGCATAAAAATTAGTGTTTGGAGTCACAACAAGGTTTCAAAACGTGAGTCCCAATTCCAGAATCAGTAGCATCAAAACATAATTTTGATGTACATCGTGCTCTTAGAACCTCATTTCGGAGCTTGTGTCTTGAAAGCCTTGATTTTGGAACATCAAAATCAATGTTTTGAGGCACAACAAGGTTTCAAGAAGCAAGACCCTATTCTAGAGCTTGTAGTGTCCAAAATTTCATTTCGACGCATTTCATTCTCTTAGAAGCTCATTTCAGAGCTTGTGCCTCGAAAGACCCAGTTTTGGAGCATCAAAATCAATGTTTGGAGGCACAACAAGGTTTCAAGATGCAAGTCTAGATTCTAGAGTCAATAGCATCAAAATTTGATTTTGGTGCACATCATGGTCTTAGAACCTCATTTCGAAGCTTAAGCCTCAAAAGACCTGATTTCAAAGCATGAAAATTGATGTTTGGAGGCACAACAAGGTTTGAAGATGCAAGTCCTGATTCTGGAGCCGGGTAGTATCAAAATTTGATTTTGACGCACATCGTTCTCTTAGAACCTTGTTTTGGAGCCTATGCGTCAAAATCTCTGGTTTCAAAGCCTCGAAATTGGTGTTTGGAGGAACAACAAGCTTTCAAGATGCAAGTCCCTATTTCGAAGCCTCTAGTGTCAAAACGTCAAGCCCCTATTTTGGATTCTCAAGCTGATAGCGTCAAAACATGACTTTGACAAACATGGTGTTCTTAGAACCTCATTTCGGAAGTTGTGCCTTAAAAGCCTCATTTTTGGAGCATAAAAATTAGTGTTTGGAGGCACAAAAATGCTTCAAGACACAAGTCCCAATTCCAGAGTCAGTAGTGTGAAAATGCAATTTTGATGTACATCATGCTCTTGGAACCTCATTTTGGAGCTTGTGCCTTGAAATCCCTGATTATGAAACATCAAAATCAATGTTTTGAGGCACAACAAGGTTTCAAAAGAAGTCCTATTCAAGTAAGTCCCGTATCAGTCCCGTATCACAATTCCATTTTAATGCACATCATTCTGTTAGAAGCTCATTTCAGAGCTTGTGCCTCGAAAGCCCGAGTTTTGGAGCTGCAAAATCAATGTTGGTAGGCACAACAAGGTTTCAAGATGCAAGTCTCGATTCTAGAGTCAATAGCGTCAAAATCTGATTTTGGTGCACATCGTGCTCTTAAAACCTCATTTTGAAGCTTGTGCCTCGAAAGCCCCAGTTTCGGAGCATCAAAATCAATGTTTTGAGGCACAACAAGGTTTCAAGATGCAAAGCCCGATTATAAAGCCAGTACAATCAAAATTCAATTTTGATGCTCATTGTGCTCTTAGAACCATGTTTTAGAAACTGTGCCCTGAAAGGCCCCAGTTTTGGAGCATCAAAATCGATGTTTGGAGGCACAACAAGGTTTCAAGATGCAACTCCTGATTGTGGAACGGGGTAGCATCAAAATTTGATTTTGACATAGATCGTGCTCTAGGAACATTGTTTTGGAACAAGATGTCAAGACGCAAGTCCTTATTCTGGAGGCTATAGTGTCAAAACATGATTTTGATGCACATCGTGCTCTTAGAACCTCATTTTGGAGAGTGTGGCTCGAAAGCTCCAGTTTCAAAACATATAAATCAATGTTTGAAGGTACAACAACATTTCAAGACACAAGTCCTGATTCTCAAGCTGATAGCATCAAAACATAATTTTGACAAACATGGTGTTCTTAGAAACTCATTTTGGAGGTTGGTGCCTCAAAAGCCTCATTTTTGGAGCATAAAAATTAGTGTTTGGAGGCACAACAAGGTTTCAAGACACAAGTCCCAATTCTAGAGTCGATAGTGTGAAAATGCAATTTTGATGTACATCATGCTTTTAGAACCTCATTTCAGAGCTTCTGCCTTGAAAGCCCTGATTTAGGAACATCAAAATTAGTGTTTGGTGGCACAACAAGGTTTCAAGAAGCAAGTCCCTATACCGAAGCCTGTAGTGTCAAAATGGAATTTTGATGCACATCATTCTCTTAGAAGGTCATTTCAAAGATTGTGCCTCGAAAGACCCAGTTTTCGAGAATCAAAATCAATGTTTGGAGGCACAACAAGGTTTCAAGATGCAAATCCCTATTCTATATTCAATAACGTTAAAATGTGATTTTGGCGCACATCATGCTCTTACAACCTCATTTCAATGCTTGTGCCTTGAAAGCCCCAGTTTTGGAGGATCAAAATCAATGTTTTGAGGCACAACAAGGTTTTAAGATGCAATCCCCGATTCTAGAGACTGTAGCATAAAAATTCAATTTTGATGCACATTATGCTCTTAGAACGCTGTTTTAGAAATTGTGCCTCAAAAGCCCCAGTTTTGGAAAATCAAAACCAGTTTTGTAGCATCAAAATCGATGTTTGGAGGCACAACAAGGTTTGAAGAAACAAGTCCTGATTCTAGAGCTCGTAGGGTCAAAATTTGATTTTGACGCACATGGTGCTCTTAGAACCTTCTTTCGGAGCTTATGCCTCAAAATCTTCGGTTTGAAAGCATCAAAATTGGTGTTTGAAGGGCAAAACAACCTTTCAAGACGCAATTCCCTATTCTAGAGCCTGTAGTGTCAAAATGTGATTTTGACGCACATCATGCTCTTAGAACCTCATTCCGGAGCATGTGGCTCGAAAGCTCTAGTTTCAAAACATCAAAATCAATGTTTAAAGGCACCACAAGGTTTCAAGACACAAGTATCGATTCTCAAGCTGATAGCATCAAAACATGATTTTGACAAACACGATGTTCTTAGAACCTCATTTTGGAGGTTGTGCCTCAAAAGCCTCGGTTTTGGAGCACAAAAATTAGTGTTTGGAGGCACCACAAGGTTTCAAGACACAAGTCCCAATTCTAGAGTTAGTAGCGTCAAAATGCAATTTTGATGTACATCATGCTCTTAGAACCTCATTTTAGAACTTTGTACCTTGAAAGCCCTGATTTTGGAACATCAAAATCAGTGTTTAGAGGCAGAATAAGGTTTCAAGAAGCAAGTCCCTATTCTAGAGCCTGTAGCCTCAAAATTCCATTTTGACACACATCATTCTCTTAGAAGCTCATTTCGGAGCTTCTGCCCTCAAAAGACCCAGTTTCAGAGCATCAAAATCAATGTTTGGAGGCACAACAAGGTTTCAAGATTTGCAAGTCCTGATTCTAGAGTCAATAGCGTTAAAATATGATTTTGGCATAGATCATGTTCTTAGAACCTCATTTTGAAGCTTGTGCCTTGAAAGCCCAAGTTCCAGAGCAGCACATTCAATGTTTTGAGTCACAATAAGGTTTGAACATGTAAACCCTAATTCTAGAGCTAGTAGCATCAAAATTCAATTTTGATGCACATTGTACTCTTAGAACCCTGTTTTAGAAATTGTGCCTCAAAAGCCCCAGTTTTGGAGAATCAAAACCAGTTTTGGAGCTTCAAAATCGATGTTTGGAGGCACAACAAGGTTTCAAGATGCAACTCCTGATTCTAGAGCCGATAGCTTCCAAATTTGAATTTGACGCACATCGTGCTCTTAGAACCTTGTTTTGGAGCTTATGCCTCAAAATCTTTGGTTTTGAAGCATCAAAATTGGTGTTTGGAGGCACAACAATCTTTTAAGATGCAAGTCCCTATTCAAGAACCTCTAGTGTCAAAATGTGATTTTGATGCATGTCATGCTCTTAGAACGTCGTTTCAGAGTGTGTTGCTCGAAAGTTCCAGTTTCAAAACATCAAAATCAATGTTTAAAGGCACAACAAGGTTTCAAGACACAAGTCCCAATTCTCAAGCTGATAGCATCAAAACACGATTTTGACAAACATGGTGTTCTTAGAACCTCATTTCAGAGGTTGTGCCTCAAAAGCCTCGGTTTTGGAGCACAAAAATTAGTGTTTGGAGGCACCACAAGGTTTCAAGACATAAGTCCCAATTCTAGAGTCAGTAGTGTCAAAATACAATTTTGATGTACATCATGCTCTTAGAACCTCATTTCAGAGCTTGTGCCTTGAAAGCCCTAATTTTGGAATATCAAAATCAATGTTTTGAGGCACAACAAGCTTTCAAGATGCAAGTCCCTATTCCGGAGCCTGTAGCGTTAAAATTCCATTTTGATGCACATCATTCTATTATAAGCTCATTTCGGAGCTTGTGCCTCGAAAGACCTAGTTTTCAAACATTAAAATCAATGTTTCGAGGCACAACAAGGTTTAAAGATGCAAGTCCCGATTCTAGAGTCAATAGCATCAAAATCTGATTTTGGCGCACATCGTGCTCTTAGAAACTCATTCCAAAGATTGTGCCTTGAAACCCCTGGTTTTGGAGCATCAAAATCAATGTTTTGAGGCACAACAAAATTTCAAGATGCAAGCCTTGATTCTCGAGCCAGTAGCATCAAAATTCAATTTTGATGCAAATTGTGCTCTTAGAATCCTGTTTTAGAATTTGTGCCTCAAAAGCCCCAGTTTTGGAGCATCAAATTCGATGTTTGGAGGCAAAACAAGTTTTCAAGAAGCAAGTCCCTATTCCGGAGCCTGTAGCGTCAAAATGGAATTTTGACGCACAACATTCTCTTAGAAGCTCATTTCGGAGCTTGTGCCTCGAAAGACCCAGTTTTGGAGCATCAAAATCAATGTTTTGAGGCACAACAAGGTTTCAAGATGCAAGCCCCAATTCTTGAGCCAGTAGCATCAAAATTCAATTTTGATGCAAATTGTGCTCTTAGAATCCTGTTTTAGAATTTGTGCCTCAAAAGCCCTAGTTTTGGAGCATCAAATTCAATGTTTGGAGGCACAACAAGTTTTCAAGAAGCAAGTCCCTAATCCGGAGCCTGTAGTGTCAAAATGGAATTTTGACGCACAACATTCTCTTAGAAGCTCATTTCGGAGCTCGTTCCATGAAAGACCCAGTTTTGGAGCATCAAAATCAATGTTTTGAGGCACAACAAGCTTTCAAGATGCAAGTCCCGATTCTAGAGTAAATAGCGTTAAAATATTATTTTGGCACACATCGTGCTCTTAGAGTCAATAGCGTTAAAATCTGATTTTGGCATTAAAATCAGTGTTTTGAGGCACAACAAGGTTTCAAGATGAAAGCAAGGATTCTAGAGCCAGTAGCATCAAAATTCAATTTTGATGCACATTATGCTCTTAGAACCCTATTTTAGAAATTGTACCTCAAAAGCTCCACTTTTGGATAATCAAAATTGATTTTTGGAGGCACAACAAGATTTCAAGATCAAGTCATGATTCTGGAGTCGGTAGCCTGAAAATTTGATTTTGAAGCACATCGTGCTCTTGGAACCATATTTTGGAGCTTAAGCCTCAAAATCTTTGCTTTCAAAGCATAAAAATTGGTGTTTGGAGGCACAAAGGGCTTTCAAGATGCAAGTCCCTATTCCAGGGCCTGTAGTGACAAAACATGATTTTGATGCACATCGTGCTCTTAGAACCTCATTTTGGAGCATGTGGCTCGAAAGCTCCAATTTCAAAACATCAAAATCAATGTTTAAAGGCACAACAAGGTTTCACGACACAAGTCCTGATTCTCAAGATGATTACATCAAAACATGATTTGATAAACATGGTGTTCTTAGAACCTCATTTAAGAGGTCGTGCCTAAAAAGCCTCATTTTTGCAGCATAAAAATTAGTGTGTGGAGGCACAACAAGGTTTCAAGACACAAGTCCCAATTCCAGAGTCGGTAACGTCAAAACGAAACTTTGATGTACATCGTGCTCTTACAACCTCATTTCGGAGCTTGTGCCTTAAAAGCCTTGAATTTGGAACATCAAAATCAATGTTTTGAGGCACAACAAGGTTTCAAGAAGCAAGTCCCTATTCCGGAGCCTGTAGCGCCAAAAGTCCATTTTGACGTACATCATTCTCTTAGAAGCTCATTTCGGAGCTTGTGCCTCGAAAGATCCAATTTTGGAGCATCAAAATCAATGTTTCGAGGCACAACAACGTTTGAAGATGCAAGCCCCGATTCTAGAGTCAATAGCGTCAATATCTGATTTTGGCACACATCGTGCTCTTAGAACCTCATTTCAAAGCTTGTGCCTCGAAAGCCCCAGTTTTGGAGTATCTAAATCAGTGTTTTGAGGCATAACAATGTTTCAAGATCCAAGTCCTGATTCTAGAGCCGGTAGCATCAAAATTTGATTTTTACGTACATCATTCTCTTAGAACCTTATTTTGGAGCTTATGCCTCCAAATCTTTGGTTTCGAAGCATCGAAATTGGATTTTGGACTCACAACAAGCTTTCAAGATGCAAGTCCCTATTCCAGAGCCAATAGTGTCAAAACATCAAAATCAATGTTTCAAAACATCAAAATCATTGTCTAAATGCACACAACAAGGTTTCACGACACAAGTCCCGATTCTCAAGTTGATAGTGTCAAAACACGATTTTGACAAACATGGTGTTCTTAGAACCTCATTTCGAAAGTCCTGACTCAAAAGCCTCATTTTTGGAGCATAAAAATTAGTGTTTGAAGGCACAATAAGGTTTCAAGACATGAGTCCCAATTCCAGTGTTGGTAGCATTGAAACACAATTTTGATGTACGTCGTGCTCTTAGAACCTCATTTCGGAGCTTGTGTCTTGAAAGCCCTGATTTTGGAACATCAAAATCAATGTTTTGAGGCACAACAAGGTTTCAAGAAGCAAGTCCCTATTCCAGAACCTGTAGCGTCAAAAGTCCATTTTGACGCACATCATTCTCTTAGAAGCTCATTTCGGAGCTTGTGCCTCGAAAGACCTAGTTTTGGAGCATCAAAATCAATGTTTAGAGACACAACAAGGTTTCAAGATGCAAGTCCCGATTCTAGAGTCAATAGCGTCAAAATCTGATTTTGTAATACATCATGCTCTTATAAATTCATTTCGAAGCTCATGCCTCGAAAGCCCCAGTTTTGGAGCATCAAAATCAGTGTTTTGAGGCACAACAAGGTATTAAGATGCAAGCCTCGATTCTAGAGCCTGTAGGATCAAAACTCAATTTTGATGCACATCGTGCTTTTAGAACCTTGTTTTGGAGGTTATGCCTCAAAATCTTCAGTTTCCAAGCATCAAAATTGGTGTTTGGAGACACAACAAGCTTTCAAGATGCAAGTCCCTATTCCGGAGGTTGTAGTGTCAAAACGTGACTTTGATGCACATCGTGCCCTTAGAACCTTGTTTTGGAGTGTGTGGCTTAGAAGCTCTAGTTTCAAAACATCAAAATCAATGTTTAAAGGGACAACAAGGTTTCAAGACACAAGTCCCGATTCTCAAGCTAATAGTGTCAAAACACGATTTTGACTAACATAAAAATCAGTGTTTTTAAGCACAACAAGGTTTCAAGATGCAAGCCTCGATTCTAGAGCCAGCATCAAAATTCAATTTTGATGCACATTTTGCTCTTAGAACCTTGTTTTAAAAATTGTGTCTCAAAAGCCCTAGTTTTGGAGCACCAAAATCAATATTTGGAGGCACAACAAGGTTTCAAGATGCAAGTCCCTATTCCAGAGACTGTAGCATCAAAATTCTATTTTGACGCACATCATTCTCTTAGAAGCTCATTTCGGAGCTTGTGCCTCGAAAGACCCAGTTTTGCAGCATCAAAATCAACGTTTAAAGGCACAACAAGGTTTCAAGATGCAAGTCACGATTCTAGAGTCAATAGCGTCAAAATTTGATTTTGGTGCACCTCGTGCTCTTAGAACCTCATTTACAAGCTTGTATCTCAAAAGCACTGATTTCAGAGCATCAAAATTAGTGTTTTGAGGCACAACAAGGTTTCAAGATGCAAGCCCCGATTCTAGAGCCAATAGCATCAAAATTTGATTTTGATGCACATCGTGCTCTTAGAACCTCATTCCAGAGCTTGTGGCTTGAAAGCCCTGATTTTAGAACATCCAAATGAATGTTTTGAGGCACAACAAGGTTTCAAAAAGCATGTCCCTATTCCGGAGACTGTAGCATCAAAATTCTATTTTGACGCACATCATTCTCTTAGAAGCTCATTTCAGAGCTTGTGCCTCGAAAGACCCAGTTTTGGAGCATCAAAATCAATGTTTAGAGGCACAACAAGGTTTCAAGATGCAAGTCATGACTCTAAAGTCAATAGTGTCAAAATTTGATTTTGGTGCACATCATGCTCTTAGAACCTCATTTTGAAGCTTATGCCTCAAAAGCACTAATTTCAGAGCATCAAAATTAGTGTTTTTACGCACAACAAGGTTTCAAGATGCAAGCCTCGATTCTAGAGCCAGTAGCATCAAATTTTGATTTTGATGCACATCGCACTCTTAGAACCTTGTTTTGGAGCTTATGCCTCAAAATCTTCACGCTCTTAGAAATATGATTTTGATGCACATCATGCTGTTATAACTTAGTTTCGTAGCATGTGGCTCAAAGGCACAAAAATGTTTCAAGACACATGTCCTGATTCTCAAGATGATAGCATCAAAACATGATTTTGACAAACATGGTGTTCTTAGAACCTCATTTCGGAGGTTGTGCCTCAAAAGCCTCATTTTTGGAGCTTAAAAATTAGTGTTTGGAGGCACAACAAGGTTTCAAGACACAAGTCCCAATTCTAGAGTTGGTAGCGTCAAAATGCAATTTTGATGTACATCATGCTCTTAGAACCTCATTTTGGAGCTTGTGCCTTGAAAGCCTTGATTTTGGAACATCAAAATCAATGTTTTGAGGCACAACAAGGTTTCTAGAAGAAAGTCCCTATTCCGGAGCCTGTAGCATCAAAATTCCATTTTGATGCACATCATTCTCTTAGAAGCTCATTTCAGAGCTTGTGGCTCGAAAGACCTAGTTTTGGAACATCCAAATCAATGTTTGGAGGCACAACAAGGTTTGAAGATGCAAGTCCCGATTCAAGAGTCAATAGCATCAAAATTTGATTTTGGCACACATCGTGCTCTTAGAACCTCATTTCAAAGCTTGTGCCTCGAAAGCCTCAGTTTTAGAGCATCAAAATCAGTGTTTTGAGGCACAACAAGGTTTCAAGATGCAAGCCCCAATTCTACAGCCACTAGCATCAAAATTCAATTTTGATGCACATTGTGCTCTTAGAACCCTGTTGTAGAAATTGTTCCTCAAAAGCCCAAGTTTTGGAGCATCAAAATCGATGTATGGAGGCACAAGAAGGTTTCAAGATACAAGTCCTGATTTTGGAGCTGGTAGCGTCAAAATTTGATTTTAACGCACACTGTGCTCTTAGAACCTTCTTTTGGAGCTTATGCCTCAAAATATTTGCTTTCAAAGCATTGAAATTAGTGTTTGGAGGCACAACAAGCTTTCAAGATGCAAGTCATTATCACGGAGCCTGTAGTTTCAAAACATGATTTTGATGCACATCATGCTCTTATAACCTCATTTTGGAGCGTGTGGCTTGAAAGCTCTAGTTTCAAAATATCAAAATCAATGTTTAAAGGCACAACAAGGTTTCAAGACACAAGTCCCGATTCTCAAGATGATAGTGTCAAAATATAATTTTGACAAACACGGTGTTCTTAGAACCTCATTTTTGGAGCATAAAAATTAGTGTTTAGAGGCACAACAAGGTTTCAAGACATAAGTCCCAATTTCAGAGTCGGTAGTGTCAAAACATAATTTTGATGTACATCGTGCTCTTAGAACCTCATCTCGGAGCTTGTGCCTTGAAAGCCCTGATTTGGGAACATCAAAATCAATGTTTTGAAGCACAACAAGGTTTTAGGAAGCAAGTCCCTATTCCGAAGCTTGTAGCATTAAAATTCCATGTTGACGCACATCATTCATTTAGAAGCTCATTTAGGAGTTTCTGCCTCAAAAGACCCAGTTTTGGAGCATCAAAATCAATGTTTGGAGGCACAATAAGGTTTCAAGATGCAAGTCCCGATTCTAGAGTCAATAGTGTCAACATATGATTTTAGCACACATCGTGCTCTTAGAAGTTCATTTAGAAGCTTGTGCCTCGAAAGCCACAGTTTCGGAGCATTAAAATCAGTGTTTTGAGGCACAATAGAGTTTCAAGATGCAAGCCTCGAAAGGCCTAGTTTTGGAGCATCAAAATCAGTGTTTTGAGGAACAACAAGGTTTCAAGATGCAAGCCCCGATTCTCGATCCAGTAGCATCAAAATACAATTTTGATGCAAATTGTCCTCTTAGAATCCTGTTTTAGAATTTGTGCCTCAAAAGCCCGAGTTTTGGAGCATCAAAATCAATGTTTGGAGGCACAACAAGGTTTCAAGATGCAAGTCCTGATTCTAGAGTCAATAGCATCAAAATCTAATTTTGGTGCACATTGTGCTCTTAGAACCTCATTTTGAGGCTTGTGCCTCGAAAGCCCCAGTTTTAGAGCATCAAAATCAATGTTTTGAGGCACAACAAGGTTTCAAGATGCAAGCCCCGATTCTAAAGCCAGTAGCATCAAAATTCAATTTTGATGCACATTGTGCTCTTAGAACCCTGTTTTAGAAATTGTGCCTCAAAAGCCCCATTTTTGGAGCATCAAAATCGATGTTTGGAGGCACAACAAGGTTTCAAGATGCAAGTCCTGATTTTGGAGCCGGTAGCGTCAAAATTTGATTTGGACGAACATCGTTCTCTTAGAACCTTGTTTTCGAGCTTATGCCTCAAAATCTTTGGTTTCAAAGCATCGAAATTGGTGTTTGGACGCACAACAAGCTTTCAAGACACAAGTCCTTATTCCAGAGCTTGTAGTGTCAAAAAGTGATTTTGATGCACATCGTGCTCCTATAACCTCATTTCGGAGCGTGTGGCTCGAAAGTTCCAGTTTCAAAACATCAAAATCAATGTTTAAAGGTACAACAAGGTTTCAAGACACAAGTCCTGATTCTCAAGATGATAATGTCAAAACACGATTTTGACAAACACAGTGTTCTTAGAACCCCATAGCGAAGGTCGAATCACAAAAGCCTCATTTTTGGAGCATAAAAATTAGTGTTTGGAGGCACAATAAGGTTTCAAGACACAAGTCCCATTTTTAGAGTCGGTGGCGTTAAAGCGTAGTTTTGATGTACATCGTGCTCTTAGAACCTCATTTCGGAGCTTGTGCTTTGAAAGCCCTGATTTGGGAACATAAAAATCAAAGTTTTGAGGCACAACAACGTTTCATGAAGCATGTCCCTATTATGGAGCTTATAGCATTAAAATTCTATTTTGATGCACATCATGCTCTTAGAACCTCATTTCGAAGCTTGTGCCTTGAAAGCCCTCGTTTTGGAGCATCAAAATCAGTGTTTTGAGGAACAACAGAGTTTCAAGATGCAAGCCTCGATTCTAGTGCCAGTAGCATCAAAATTCAATTTTGATGCACACTATACTCTTAGAACCCTGTTTTAGAACTTATGCCTCGAAATTGGTGTTTGGAAGCACAACAAGCTTTGAAGATGCAAGTGGCTTGAAAGCTCTAGTTTTAAAACATCAATATCAATGTTTAAGGGCACAACAAGGTTTCAAGACACAAGTCTTGATTCTCAAGCTGATATTGTCAAAACACGATTTTGACAAACATGGTGTTCTTAGAACCTCATTTTGGAGGTTGTGCCTCAAAATCCTTGTTTTTGGAGCATAAAAATTACTATTTGCAGGCACAACAAGCTTTCAAGATACAAGTCCTGATTCTCAAGCTGATAGCATCAAAACACGATTTTGACAAACATGGTGCTCTTAGAACCTCATTTCAGAGGTTGTGCCTCAAAACATAAAAATTAGTGTTTGGAGGCACAACAAGGTTTCAAGACAGAAGTCCCAATTCCAGAGTCGGTAGCATGAAAATGCAATTTTCATGTACATCATGCTCTTAGAACCTCATTTCGGAGCTTGTGCCTTGAAAGCCTTGATTTTGGAATATCAAAATCAATGTTTTGAGGCACAACAAGGTCTCAAGATGCAAGACCCTATTCCGGAGCCTGTAGCGTTAAAATTCAATTTTGACGCACATCATCCTCTTAGAAGCTCATTTCGGAGCTTGTGCCTTGAAAGACCTAGTTTTGGAGCATTAAAATCATTGTTTGGAGGCACAACAAGGTTTCAAGATGCAAGTCCCGATTATAGAGTTAATAGCATCAAAATCTGATTTTGGCGCACATCGTGCTCTTAGAATCTCATTTCAAAGCTTGTGCCTCTAAAGCCCTGATTTTGGAGCATCAAAATCAATGTTTTGAGGCACAACAAGGTTTCATGATGCAAGCCCCAATTCTCGAGCTAGTAGCATCAAAATTCATTTTTGATGCAAATTGTGCTCTTAGAATCCTATTTTAGAATTTGTGCCTCAAAAGCCCTAGTTTTGGAAAATCAAATTTGATGTTTGGAGGCACAACAAGTTTTCAAGATGCAAGTCCTGATTCTATAGCCAATAGCATCAAAATTTGATTTTGACGCACATCGTGCTCTTAGAACCTTGTTTTGGAGCTTATGCCTCAAAATCTTCGATTTCAAAGCATTGAAATTGCTGTTTGGTGGCACAACAAGCTTTCCAAACGCAAGTCCCTATTATGGAGCCTGTAGTGTTAAAACATGATTTTGATGCACATCATGCTCTTAGAACCTTGTTTCAGAGCGTACGGCTCGAAAGCTCCAATTTCAAAACATGAAAATCAATGTTTAAAGGCACAACAAGTCCCGATTCACAAGTTGATAGCATCAAAACAATATTTTGAAAAACATGGTGTTCTTAGAACCTGATTTCGAAGGTTGTGCCTCAAAACCCTCATTTTTGGAGCGTAAAAATTAGTGTTTGGAGGCACAACCATCGTGCTCTTAAAACCTCATTTTGAAGCTTGTGCTTCAAAAGCCTTCATTTCAGAGCATCAAAATCAGTTTGTTGAAGCACAACAAGGTTTCAACATGCAAGCCCCAAATCTAGACCCAGTAGCATCAAAATTCAATTTTGATGCACATTGTGCCTCAAAAGCTCTAGTTTTGGAGCATCAAAATTGATGTTTGGAGGCACAACAAGGATTCAAGATACAAGTCTTGATTCTAGAGCCGATAGCGTCAAAATTTGATTTTAATGCACATCATACTCTTAGAACCTTGTTTTGGAGCTTATACCTCAAAATCTTCAGTTTTGAAGCATCAAAATTGGTGTTTGGAGGCACAACATGCTTTCAAGACGCAAGTCCCTATTCCAGAGTCTATAGTGTCAAAATGTGATTTTGATGCACATCGTGCTCTTAGAACCTCATTTTGGAGCATGTGGCTCGAAATCTCCAGTTTCAAAACAACAAAATCAATGTTTAAAGGCACAACAAGGTTTCAAGACACAAGTCCCAATTATCGAGTTGATAGCGTCAAAACACAATTTTGACAAACATGGTGCTCGTAGAACCTCATTTCGGAGCTTCTGCCTTGAAAGCCCTAATTTTGGAACACCAAAATCAATGTTTTGGGGCACAACAAGGTTTCAAGAAGCAAGTCCCTATTCTGGAGCTTGTAGCGTCAAAATTCCATTTTGACACACATCATTCTCTTAGAAGCTCATTTTGGAGCTTGTGCCTCGAAAGACCCAGTTTTGGAGCTTCAAAATCAATGTTTGGAGCCACAACAAGGTTTCAAGATGCAACTCTCGATTGTAGAGTCTATAGCAACAAAATCTGATTTTGGCACACATTGTGCTCTTAGAACCTCATTTCGAAGCTTGTGCCTCGAAAGCCCCGGTTTTCGAGCATCAAAATCAATGTTTTGAGGCACAACAAGGTTTCAAGATGCAAACCCCGATTCTAGAGCCAGTAGTATCAAAATTTAATTTTGATGCGCATTGTGCTCTTAGAACCCCGTTTTAGAAATTGTGCCTCAAAAGCTCCAGTTTTGGATCATCAAAATCAATGTTTTGAGGCACAACAAGGTTTCAAGAAACAAATCCCTATTTCGAAGGCTGTAGCGTCAAAATGGACATCATTGTCTTAAAACCTCATTTCGAAGCTTGTGCCTCAAAAGACCTAGTTTCGGAGCATCAAAATCAATGCTTGGTAGCACAACAAGGTTTCAAGATGCAAGTCCCGATTCTAGAGTCAATAGCGTCAAAATCTGATTTTGGCGCACATCGTGCTCTTAGAACCTCATTTCGAAGCTTGTCCCATTAAAGCCATAGTTTCTAAGCATCAAAATAAATATTTTGAGGCACAACAAGGTTTCAAGATGCAAGCCCCGATTCTAGAGCTAGTAGCATCAAAATTCAATTTTGATGCACATTGTGCTCTTAGAACCCTATTTTAGAAATTGTGCCTCAAAAGCTCCAGTTTTGGATCACCAAAATCGATTTTTGGATGCACAACAAGGTTTCTTGATGCAAGTCCTATTTCTGGAGCCAGTAGCATCAAAATTTGATTTTGAGGCACATCATCCTCTTGGAACCTTGTTTTGATGCTTATGCCTCAAAATCTTCAGTTTCGAAGCATCAAAATTGGTGTTTGGAGGCACAACAAGCTTTCAAGATGCAAGTCCCTATTCCGGAGCCCATAGTGTCAAAACGTGATTTTGCTACACATCATGCTCTTAAAACCTCATTTCAGAGCGTGTGGCTCGAAAGCTCCAGTTTCAAAACATCAAAATCAATGTTTTGAGGCACAACAAGGTTTCAAGAATGAAGTCCCTATTCTGCAGCCTCGCATCATTCTCTTAGAAGCTCATTTTGGAGCATCAAAATCAATGTTTGGAGGCACAACAAGGTTTCAAGATGCAAGTACCGATGCTAGAGTCAATAGCATCAAAATATGATTTTGGCACACATCGTGCTCTTAGAACCTCATTTCGAAGCTTGTGGCTCAAAAGCCCTAGTTTCAGAGCATCAAAATCAGTGTTTTGTGGCACAACAAGGTTTCAAGATGCGAGCCCCAATTGTAGAGCCAGTAGCATCAAAATTCAATTTTGATGCACATTGTGCTCTTAGAACCCTGTTTTAGAAATTGTGCCTCAAAAGCCCCAGTTTTGGAGCATCAAAATCATTGTTTGGGGGAACAACAAGGTTTCAAGATGCAAGTCTTGATTCTAGAGCCGGTAGCGTCAAAATTTGATTTTGATGCACATCGTGCTCTTAGAACCTTGTTTTGGAGCTTATGCCTCAAAATCTTCGGTTTCGAAGCATCGAAATTGGTGTTTGGAGGCACAACATGCTTTCAAAACGTAAGTCCCTATTCCGGAGCCTGTAGTGTCAAAACGTGATTTTGATGCACATTGTGCCATTAGAACCTCATTTAGGAGCATGTGGCTCAAAAGCTCCAATTTCAAAACATAAAAATCAATGTTTAAAGGCACAACAAGGTTTCAAGACACAACTCCCGATTCTCAAGTTGATAGCGTCAAAACATGATTTTGACAAACATGGTGTTCTTAGAACATCATTTTGGAGATTGTGCCTCAAAAGCCTCATTTTTGGAGCATAAAAATTAGTGTTTGGAGCCACAACAAGGTTTCAAGACACAAGTCCCAATTCCAGAGTCGGTAGCATTAAATATTAATTTTGATGTATATCGTGCTCTTAGAAACTCATTTCAGAGCTTGTGCCTTGAAAGCCCTGATTTGGGAACATCAAAACCAATGTTTGGAGGCACAACAAGGTTTCAAGAAGCAAGTCCCTACTCTAGACCCTGTAGCGTCAAAATTCCATTTTGACAAACATGATTCTCTTGGAAGCTCATTTTGGAGCTTGTGCCTTGAAAGACCCAGTTTTGGAGCATCAAAATCAATGTTTGGAGGCACAACAATGTTTCAAGATGCAAGTCCCCATTCTAGATTCAATAGCATCAAAATCTAATTTTGGCCCACATCTTGCTCTTAGAACCTCATTTCAAAGCTTGTGCCTTGAAAGCCTGAGTTTTGGATCATCAAAATTAGTTTTTTAAGGCACAACAAGGTTTCAAGATGCAAGCCCCGATTCTAGAGCCAGTAGTATCAAAATTCAATTTCGATGCACATTGTGCTCTTAGAACCCTATTTTAGAAATTGTGGCTCCAAAGCCCCAATTTTGGAGAATCAAAATTGATGTTTGGAGGCACAAGAAGGTTTCAAGATGCAATTCCTAATTCTAGAGGCAATAGCATCAAATTTTGATTTTGACGCACATCGTGCTCATAGAAGCTTGTTTTGGAGATTATGCCTCAAAATTTTGACAAACATGGTATTCTTTGAATCTCATTTCGGAGGTTGTGCCTCAAAAGCCTCCTTTTTGGAGCATAAAAGTTAGTGTATGGGGGGCACAAAGAGGTTTCAAGACACAGTTCCCAATTCCAAAGTCAGTACCATCAAAACGCAATTTTGATGAACATCGTGCTCTTAGAACCTAAATTCGGAGCTTGTGCCTTGAAAGCCCTAATTTTGGAACATCAAAATAATTATTTTGAGGCAATCAAAATTCCATTTTTACGCACATCATTCTCTTAAAAGCTCATTTCGGAGCTTGTGCCTTGAAAGACCCAGTTTTGGAGCATCAAAATCAATGTTTGGAGGCACAACAAGGTTTCAAGATGCAAGTGTAGATTCTAGAGTCAATAGCGTTAAAATCTTATTTTGGCGTACATCATGCTCTTAGAACCTCATTTCAAAGGTTGTGTCTCCAAAGCCCCGGTTTTGAAGCATAAAAATTAGTGTTTTGAGGCACAACCAGGTTTCAGGATGCAAGCCCCGATTCTAGATCCAGTAGCATCAAAATTCAATTTCAATTTTGATTCACATTGTGCTCTTAGAACCCTTGTTTAGAAATTGTGCCTCAAAAGCCCCAGTTTTGGAGCATCAAAATCGATGTTTGGAGACACAAAAAACTTTCAAGATGCATGTCCCTATTCCAGATCATGCAGTGTCAAAATGTGATTTTGATACACATCATGCTCTTAGAACCTCATTTCAGAGCCTGTGGCTTGAAAGCTCCAGTTTCAAAACATCAACATCAATGTTTAAAGGCACAACAAGATTCCAAGACAGAAGTCTCAATTCTCAAGCTGATAGCATCAAAAGAAGATTTTGACAAATATGGTGTTCTTAGAACCTCGTTTCGGAGGTCATGCCTTAAAAGCCTCATTTTTGGAGCATAAAAATTAGTGTTTGGAGGCACAACAAGGTTTCAAGACACAAGTCCCAATTCCAAAGTCGGTAGCATCAAAACACAATTTTGATATACATCATGCTCTTAGAAGCTCATTTCGGAGCTTGTCCCTTGAAAGCCCTGATTTCAGAGCATCAAAATCAGTGTCTTGAGGCACAATCAATGCTTTTAGAACTTTGTTTTGGAGCTTATGCTTCAAAATCTTCAGTTTCAAAGCATCAAAATTGGTGTTTGGAGGCACAACAAGCTTTCAAGATGCAAGTCCCTATTCCAGAGCTTGTAGTATAAAAACATGATTTTGATGCACGTTGTGCTCTTAGAACCTCATTTCAGAGCATGTGGCTTGAAAGCTCCAGTTTCAAAACATCAAAATCAATGTTTAAAGGCACAACAAGGTTTCAAGATGCAAGTCCCGATACTCAAGTTGATAGCGTCAAAACGCGATTTTGACAAACATGGTGTTCTTAGAAGCTCATTTAGGAGGTCGTACCTCAAAAGGCTCATTTTTGGAGCATAAAAATTAGTGTTTGGAAGCACAACAAGGTTTCAAGACACGAGTCCCAATTCTAGAGTCAGTAGCGTAAAAATGTAATTTTGACGTACATCCTGCTCTTAGAACCTCATTTCAGAGCTTGTGTCTTGAAAGCCCTAATTTTGGAACATCAAAATCAATATTTTGAGGCACAACAAGGTTTCAAGAAGCAAGTCCCTATTCCGGAGCTTCTAGCGTCAAAATTCCATTTTGACGTATATCATTGTCTTAGAAGCTCATTTCGGAGCTTGTGCCTCGAAAGACCCAATTTTGGAGCATCAAAATCAATGTTTGGAGGCACAACAAGGTTTCAAGATGCAAGTCTCGATTTTA
Source organism: Cryptomeria japonica (assembly GCF_030272615.1). NCBI lineage: Eukaryota > Viridiplantae > Streptophyta > Pinopsida > Cupressales > Cupressaceae > Cryptomeria > Cryptomeria japonica. Next base: position 381,496,266 of record NC_081415.1, on the reverse strand, counting down.
GAGTCAATAGCAACAAAATTTGATTTTAACGCACATCATGCTGTTAGAACCTTATTTGAAAGCTTGTGCCTCGAAAGTCCCAGTTTCCAAGCATCAAAATCAGTGTTTTGAGGCACAACAAGGTTTCAAGATGTACATCATGCTCTTAGAACCTTATTTCGGAGCTTGTGCCTTGAAAGCCCTGATTTTGGAACATCAAAATCAATGTTTTTAGGCGCAACAAGGTTTCAAGAAATAAGTCCCTATTCTGGAGCCTGTAGCGTCACAATTCCATTTTGATGCACATCCTTCTCTTAGAAGCTCATTTTGGAGCTTGTGCCTCGAGAGCCCCAGTTTTGGAGCATCAAAATCAATGTTTTGAGGCCCAACAAGGTTTCAAAAAGCAAGTCCCTATTCCAGAGCCTATAGCATCAAAATGGAATTTCACGCACATCATTCTCTTAGAAGCTCATTTCGGAGCTTGTGCCTCGAAAGACCCAGCTTCAAAGCATCAAAATCAGTGTTTTAACACACAACAAGGTTTCAAGATGCAAGCCCCGATTCTAGAGCCTACTAGTAGCATCAAAATTCAATTTTGATACACATTGTGCTCTTACAACCCTATTTTAGAAATTGGGCCTCAAAATCTCCAGTTTTGGATCACCAAAATCAATTTTTGGAGGCACAAAAAGGTTTCTTCATGCAAGTCCTGATTCGAGAGTCGGTAGCATCAAAATTTGATTTTGAGGCACATCGTCGTCTTGGAACCTAGTTTTGGAGCTTATGCCTAAAAATCTTCGGTTTTGAATCATCAAAATTGGTGTTTGGAGGCACAACAAGCTTTCAAGACGCAAGTCCCTATTCCTGGGCCCATAGTGTCAAAACATGATTTTGATGCACATCATGCTCTTAGAACCTCATTTCGGAGCATGTGGCTCGAAATCTCCAATTTCAAAACATCAAAATCAATGTTTAAAGGAACAACAAGGTTTCATGACACAAGTGTCAATTCTCAAGCTGATGGCGTCAAAACACGATTTTGACAAACATGATGTTCTTAGAACCTCATTTCGGAGGTTGTGCCTCAAAAGCCTCATTTTTGGAGCATAAAAATTAGTGTTTGGAGGCACAACAAGGTTTCAAGACACATGTCACAATTGCAGAGTCAGTAACATCAAAACATAATTTTGATGTACATCGTGCTCTTAGAAACTCATTTTGGAGCTTGTGCCTTGAAAGCCCTGATTTTGGAACAAAATCAATGTTTTGAGGCACAACAAGGTTTCAAGAAGCAATTCCCTATTCTAGAGCCTCTAGCGTCAAAATGGAATTTTGATGCACATCATTCTCTTAGAAGCTCATTTCAGAGCTTGTGCCTTATAAGATCTGGTTTTGGAGCATCCAAATCAATGTTTGGAGGCACAACAAAGTTTCAAGATGCAAGTCCCAATTATAGAGTCAATAGCGTCAAAATATAATTTTGGCACACATCGTGCTCTTAGAACCTCATTTCAAAGCTTGTGCCTCAAAAGCCCCAATTTTGGAGCATCAAAATCGATGTTTGGAGTAACAACAAGGTTTCAAGACGTAAGTCCCTATTCCAAAGCCTCTAGTGTCAAAACATGATTTTGATGCACATCGTCTTGTTAGAACCTCGTTTCGAGTGTGCGGCCTAAATGCTCCAGTTTCAAAACATCAAAATCAATGTTTAAAGGCACAACAAGGTTTCGAGACACAAGTTCCGATTCTCATGATGATAGCATCAAAACACAATTTTAACAAACATGGTGTTCTTAGAACCTCATTTAGGAGGTTGTGCCTCAAAAGCCTCATTTTTTGAGCATAAAAATTAGTGTTTGAAGCCACAACAAGCTTTCAAGACACAAGTCCCAATTCTAGAGTCGGTAGCATCAAAATGCAATTTTGATGTACATCATGCTCTTAGATCCTCATTTCGGAGCTTGTGCCTTGAAAGCCCTGATTTTGGAACATCAAAATCAATGTTTTGAGCCCCAACAAGGTTTCAAGAAGCAAGTCCCCATTTTGGAGCCTATAGCGTCAAAATGGAATTTTGACGCACATCATTCTCTTAGAAGCTCATTTCGGAGCTTGTGCCTCGAAAGAACCGGTTTTGGAGCATCAGAATTAATGTTTGGAGGCACAACAAGGTTTCAAGATGCAAGTCCTGATTCTAGAGTCAATAGTGTCAAATCTTATTTTGGCGCACATCGTACTCCTAGAACCTCATTTTCTAGTTTGTGCCTCGAAAGTCCCAGCTTCGGAGCATCAAAATTAGTGTTTTGAGGCACAACAAGGTTTCAAGATGCAAGCCCGACTGATTCTATAGCCAGTAGCATCAAAATTCAATTTTGATGCACATTGTGCTCTTAGAACCCTGTTTTGAAAATTGTACCTTAAAAGCCTCAGTGTTGGAGCATCAAAATCGATGTTTGGAGGCACAACAAGGTTTCAAGATGCAAGTCCTGATTCTGGAGCTGGTAGCGTCAGAATTTGATGTTGACGCACATCGTGCTTTTAGAACCTTGTTTTGGAGCTTTTGCCTCAAAATCTTCAGTTTCAAAGCATCAAAATTGGTATTTGGATGTACAACAAGCTTTCAAGACGCAAGTCCCTATTCCAGAGTCTGTAGTGTCAAAACGTGATTTTGATGCACATCGTGCTTTTAGAACCTCGTTTCGGAGCATGTGGCTCAAAAGCTCCAGTTTCAAAACATCAAACTTAATGTTTAAAGGCACAACAAGGTTTAAAGACACAAGTCCCAATTCTCAAGCTGATAGCGTCAAAACATGATTTTGACAAACATGGTGTTCTTAGAACCTCATTTCGGAGGTCATGCCTCAAAAGTCTCATTTTTGGAGCATAAAATTAGTGTTTGGATGCACAAAGAGGTTTTAACATAGAAGTCCCAATTCCAGAGTCGATAGCGTCAAAAAAAAATTTTGATGTATATCATGCTCTTAGAACCTCATTTAAGAGCTTGTGCCTTGAAAGCTCTGAATTTGCAAAATCAAAATCAATGTTTTCAGGCATAAAAAGGTTTCAAGAAGCAAGTCCCTATTCCAGAGCCTTTAGCATCAAAATTACATTTTGACACACATCATTCTCTTAGAAGCTAATTTCAGAGCTTGTGCCTTGAATGACCCAGTTTTGGAGTATCAAATTCAATGTTTCGAGGCACAACAAGGTTTCAACATGCAAGTCCCAATTCTAGAGTGAATAGCGTCAAAATCTGAATTTGGCACACATCATGCTCTTAGAACCTCATTTTGAAGCTTGTGCCTCGAAATCTCCAGTTTCGGAGCATCAAAATGAGTGTTTTGAGACACAACAAGGTTTGAAGATGCAAGCCCCAATTCTAGAGCCAGTAGAATTTTGATGCACATTGTGCTCTTAGAACCCTATTTTAGAAATTGTGCCCAAAAGCCCCAATTTTGGAGCATCAAAATCAATGTTTGGAGGCACAACAAGGTTTCAAGATGCAAGTCTTGATTCTAGAGCCTGTAGCATCAAAATTTGATTTTGATGCACATCGTGCTCTTAGAACCTTGTTTTGGAGCTTATGCCTCAAAATCTTCAGTTTCAAAGAATCGAAATTGGTGTTTGGAGGCACAACAAGTTTCCAAGATGCATGTCCCAATTTTGGACCCTGTAGTGTCAAAATGTGATTTTGATGCACATCGTGCGTGCTCTTAGAACCTCATTTCAGAGCATTTGGCTCGAAAGCTCCAGTTTCAAAACATCAAAATCAATGTTTAAAGGCACAACAAAGTTTCAAGACACAAGTTCCGATTCTCAAGCTGATTGCATCAAAATACAATTTTGAAAAACATGGTGTTCTTAGAACCTCATTTCAGAGGTTGTGCCTTAAAAGGCTCATTTTTGGAACATAAAAATTAGTGTTTGGAGGCACAATAAGGTTTCAAGACACAAGTCCCAATTCCAGAGTTAGTAGCATCAAAATGCATTTTTGATGTACATCATGGTCTTAGAACCTCATTTCGGAGCTTGTGCCTTGAAAGCCTTGATTTTGGAACATCAAAATCAATGTTTTGGGGCACAACAAGGTTTTATAAAGCAAGTCCCTATTCCGGAGCCTGTAGCATCAAAATTCCATTTTTATGTACATCATTCTCTTAGAAGCTCATTTCGGAGCTTGTGCCTCGAAAGACTCAGTTTTGGAGCATCAAAATCAATGTTTGGAAGCACAACAAGGTTTCAAGATGCAAGTCCTGATTCTAGAGTCAATAGCGTCAAAATCTGATTTTAGCGCACATTGTGCTCTTAGAAGCTCATTTCAAAGCTTGTGCCTCGAAAGCCCTAGTTTTAGAGCATCAAAATGAATGTTTTGAGGCACAACAAGGTTTCAAGATGCAACCCTCGATTCTAGAGCCAGTAGCATCACAATTGAATTTTCATGCACATTGTGCTCTTAGAACCCTGTTTTAGAAATTGTGCCTTTAAAAGCCCTAGTTTTGGAGCATCAAAATCGATGTTTGGAGGCACAACAAGGTTTCAAGATGCAAGTCCTAATTTTGTTGCCGGTAGCGCCAAAATTTGATTTTGACGCACATCGTGCTCTTAGGACCTTGTTTTGGAAATTATACCTCAAAATCTTTAGTTTCGAATCATCAAAATTAGTGTTTGGAGGCACAACAATCTTTCAAGACACAAGTCCCTATTACAGAACCTGTAATGTCAAAACATGGTTTTGATGCACATCATGCTCTTAGATCCTCATTTCAGAGCATGTGGCATGAAAGCTCTAGTTTCAAAACATCAAAATCAATGTTTAAAGGCACTATAAGGTTTCAAGACACAGTTCCCGATTCTCAAGCTCATAGCGTCGAAACACAATTTTGAAAAACATAGTGTTCTTAGAACCTCATTTCGAAGGTTCTTCCTCAAAACCCTCATTTTTGGAGCATAAAAATTAGTGTTTGGACGCACAACAAGGTTTCAAGACACAAGTCCCAATTCCAGAGTCGATAGCATCAAAACGCAATTTTGATGTACATCGTGCTCTTAGAACCTGATTTTGGAACTTGTGCCTTGAAAGCCCTAATTTTGGAACATCAAAATCAATGTTTTAAGGCACAACAAGGTTTCAAGAAGCAAGTCCCTATTCCAAATCCTGTAGTGTCAAAACTCCATTTTGACGCACATCATTCTCTTAGAAGCTCATTTCAGAGCTTGTGCCTCGAAAGACCTAGTTTTGGAGCATCAAAATCAATGTGTGGAGGCACAACAATGTTTGAAGATGTAAGTGTCAATTCTAGAGTCAATAGCATGCAAATCTGATTTTGGTGCACATCGTACTCTTAGAACCTCATTTCGAAGCTTGTGGCTCAAAAGCCCTAGTTTCGGAGCATCAAAATCAATGTTTTGTGGCACAAGAAGGTTTCAAGATGCAAGCACCAATTCTAGAGTGAGTAGCATCAAAATTCAATTTTGACCAAATTGTGCTCTTAGAACCTTGTTTTAGAAATTGTGCCTCAAAATCCCCAATTTTGGAGCATCAAAATTGATGTTTGGAGGCACAACAAGGTTTCAAGATGCAAGTCCTATTTCTAGAGCCTATAGCGTCAAAATTTGATTTTGATGCACATTGTGCTCTTAGAACCTTGTTTTGGAGCTTATGCCTCAAAATCTTTTGTTTTGAAGTATCAAAATTGGTGTCTGGAGGCACAACAAGCTTTGAAGATGCAGGTCCCTATTCTGGATCCTATAGTGTCACAACATGATTTTGAAGCACATCGTGCCCTTAGAACCTCATTTTGGAGCGTGTGGCTCGAAAGCTCCAGTTTCCAAACATCAAAAGCAATGTTTAAAGGCACAACAAGGTTTCAAGACACGAGTCCCGATTCTCAAGCTGATAGCGTCAAAACATAATTTTTACAAACATGGTGTTCTTAGAACCTCATTTCGGAGCTTGTGCCTTGAAAGCCCTGATTTTGGAACATCAAAATCAATGTTTTAAGGTACAACAAGGTTTCAAGAAGCAAGTCCCTATTCTAGAGCCTGTAGCGTCAAAACTCAATTTTGATGCACATCGTTCTCTTAGAAGCTCATTTCGGAGCTTATACCTCAAAAGCCCCAGTTTTCGAGTATCAAAATCGATGTTTGGAGGCACAACAAGGTTTCATGATGCAAGTCCTGATTATGGAGTCGGTAGCATTAAAATTTGAGTTTGATGCACATCGTGCTCTTAGAACCTTGTTTTGGAGCTTATGCCTCAAAATCTTTGGTTTCGAAGCATCAAAATTGGTGTTTGGAGGCACAACAAGCTTTCAAGATGCAAGTCCCTATTCCAGAGCCTGTAGTTTCAAAACATGATTTTGATGCACATTGTACTCTTAGAACCTCGTTTCAGAGCATCTGGCTCGAAAGCTCCAGTTTCAAAACATCAAAAGCAATGTTTAAAGGCACAACAAGGTTTCAAGTCATGAGTCCCGATTCTCAAGCTGATAGCGTCAAAACACAATTTTGACAAACATGGTGTTCTTAGAACCTCATTTCGGAGGTTGTGCCTCAAAAGCTGCATTTTTGGAGCATAAAAGTTAGTGTTTGGAGGCAGAACAAGGTTTCAATAGACAAGTCCAAATTCTAGAGTCGCTAGCGTCAAAAATCAATGTTTTGGGGCACAACAATCTTTGAAGAAGCAAGTACCTATTACTGAGCCTGTAGCGTCAAACATCCATTTTGACGCACATAACTCTTAGAAGCTCATTTCGAAGCTTGTGCCTCAAAATACCCAGTTTTGGAGCATCAAAATCAATGTTTGGAGGTACAACGAGGTTTCAAGATGCAAGTCCCCATTCTAGAGTCAATAGCGTCAAAATATGATTTTGATGCACATTGTGCTCTTAGAACCCTGTTTTAGAAATTATGCCTCAAAATTTTTGGTTTCGAAGCATCAAAATTGGTGTCTGGAGGCACAACAAGCTTTCAAGATGCAAGTCCCTAACGGTTCAGAGCATGTGGCTCGAAAGCTCCAATTTCAAAACATCAAAATCAATGTTTAAAGGAACAACAAGGTTTCATGACATAAGTCCCAATTCTCAAGCTGATGGCATCAAAACACGGTTTTGACAAACATGGTGTTCTTAGAACCTAATTTCGCAGGTTGTGCTTCAAAAGCCTCATTTTTGGAGAATAAAAATTAGTGTTTGGAGGCACAATAAGGTTTCAAGACACAAGTCCCAATTCAAGAGTCAAAAATGTCAAAATGTAATTTTCATGTACATCGTGCTGTTAGAACCTCATTTCAAAGCTTGTGCCTTGAAAGCCCTGATTTTGGAACATCAAAATCAATGTTTTGAGGCACAATAAGGTTTCACGAAGCAAGTCCCTATCCGGAGCCTGTAGCATCAAAATTCAATTTCGATGCACATCATTCTCTTAGAAGCTCATTTTGGAGCTTTTTCCTGGAAAGACTGAGTTTTGGAGCATCAAAATCAATGTTTGGAGGCACAACAAGGTTTCAAGATAGAAGCCCTGATTCTAGAGTCAATAGCGTCAAAATCTGATTTTGTCATACATCATGCTCTTCAAACCTCATTTCGAAGCTTGTGCTTAGAAAGCCCTAATTCTAGAGCTAGTAGCATCAAAATTCAATTTTGATGCACATTGTGCTCTGAGAACCCTGTTTTAGAAATTGTGCCTCAAAAGCCCCAGTTTTGGAGCATCAAAATTGATATTTGGAGGCACAACAAGGTTTCAACATATTCTAGAGGCGGTAGCATCAAAATTTGATTTTGATGCACATCGTGCTCATAGAACCTTGTTTTGGAGATTATGCCTTAAAATCTTTAGTTTCAAAGCATCGAAATTGGTGTTTGGAGGCACAACAAGCTTTCCAGATGCAAGTCCCTATTTCGGAGCCTGTAGTGTCAAAATGTGATTTTGATGCACATTGTGCATTCTCTTACAACCTCGTTCGGGAGCCTGTGGCTCGAAAGCTCCAGTTCTAAAACATCAAAATAGATGTTTAAAGCCCCAACAAGGTTTCAAGACACAAGTCTCGATTCTCAAGCTGATGGTGTCAAAACATAATTTTGACAAACATGGTGTTCTTAGAATCTCATTTTGGAGCATAAAAATTAGTATATGGAGGCACAAAGAGGTTTCAAGACAAGAGTCGCAATTCAAGAGTCAGTACCTTCAAAACACAATTTTGATGAACATCGTGCTCTTAGAAACTCATTTCAGAGCTTGTGTCTTGAAATCCCTGATTTTGGAACATCAAAATCAATGTTTTGAGGCATGACAAGCTTTCAAGAAGCAAGTCCCTATTTTGGAGCTTGTAGCGTCGAAATTCTATTTTGACACACATCATTCTCTTAAAAGCTTATTTCGGAGCTTGTGCCTCGAAAGAACCAGTTTTGGAGCATCAAAATCAACGTTTAGAGGCACAACAAGGTTTCAAGATGCAAGTTCCGATTCTAGAGTCAATAGCATTAAAATCTGATTTTGGTGCACATCATGCTCTTATAACCTCATTTCGAAGCTTGTGCCTTGAAAGCCCCGGTTTCAGAGCATCAAAATAAGTGTTTTGAGGCACAACAAGGTTTCAAGATGCAAGCCTCGATTCTAGAGTCAGTAGCATCAAAATTAAATTTTGATGCACATTGTTCTCTTAAAACCCTGGTTTAGAAATTGTGCCTCAAAAGCCCTAGTTTTGGAGCATCAAAATCGATGTTTGGAGGCACAACAAGGTTTCAAGATGCAAGTCCTGATTCTGGAGCCAGTAGCATCAAAATTTGATTTTGACGCACATCATGCTCCGAGAACCTTATTTTGGAACTTATGCATCAAAATCTTTAATTTCGTAGCATTGAAATTAGTGTTTGGAGTGACAACAAGCTTTTAAGGTGCCAAGTCCCTATTCCGGAGCCTGTAGTGTCAAAACGAGATTTTGATGCACATTGTGCTCTTAGAACCTCATTTCAAAGCATGTGGCTTGAAAGTTGTAGTTTGAAAACATCAAAATCAATGTTTAAAGGCAAAACAAGGTTTCAAGAGACAAGTTTCGATTCTCAAGCTGATAGCGTCAAAACAAGATTTTGACAAACATGATGTTCTTAAGACCTCATTTCGGAGGTCGTGCCTCAAAAGCCTCATTTTTGGAGCATAAAAATTAGTGTTTGGAGGCACAACAATGTTTGAAGACACAAGTCCCAATTCCATAGTTGGTAGCATCAAACGCAATTTTGATGTACATCGTGCTCTTAGAACCTCATTTCGGAGCTTGTGCCTTGAAAGCCCTAATTTTGGAAAATCAAAATCAATGTTTGGAGGCACAACAAGGTGTCAAGATGCAAGCACCAATTCTAGAGCCAATACCATCAAAATTCAATTTTGATGCACATTGTGCTCTTAGAACCCTATTTTAGGAATTGTGTGTCAAAAGCCCAAGTTTTGGAGCATTAAAATCGATGTTTGGAGGCACAACAAGGTTTCAAGATGCAAGTCCTGATTCTTGAGCCGGTAGTATCAAAAATTGATTTTGACGTACATCGTGCTCTTAGAATGTTGTTTTGGAACTTATGCCTCAAAATCTTTGGTTCTGAAGCATCAAAATTGGTATTTGGATGCACAACAAGCTTTCAAGACACAAGTCTCGATACTCAAGTTCATAGCATCAAAACATGATTTTGACAAACATGGTGTTCCTAGAACCTCATTTTGGAGGTTGTCCCTCAAAAGCGTCATTTTTGGAGCATAAAAATTAGTGCTTGGAGGCACAACAATGTTTCAAGACACAAGTCTCAATTCCAGAGTCAGTAGCATCAAAACGCAATTTTGATGTACATTGTGCTCTTAGAACCTCATTTTAGAGCTTGTGCCTTGAAAGCCCTGATTTTGGAACATCAAAATCAATGTTTTAAGGCACAACAAGGTTTCAAGAAGCAAGTCCCTATTGCAGAGCCTGTAGGGTCAAAATTTGATTTTGACATGCTACATTCTCTTAGAAGCTCATTTTGGAGCTTGTGCCTTGAAAGACCCAGTTTTGAAGCATAAAAATCAATGTTTGGAGTCACAACAAGGTTTCAAGATGCAAGTCCTGATTCTAAATTCATTAGCGTCAAAATCTAATTTTGACATACATATTGCTCTTAGAACCTCATTTCGAAGCTTGTGCCTTGAAAGCCCCAGTTTTGGAGCATCAAAATCAGTGTTTTGAGGCACAACAAGGTTTCGAGATGCAAGCGCCGATTCTAGAGCTAGTAGCATCAATTTTGATGCACATTGTGCTCTTAGAACCTTGTTTTAGAAATTGTGCCTCAAAAGCTCCATTTTCAAAGCCTGTAGCATCAAAATCGACATCATTCTCTTTAAAGCTCATTTCGAAGCTTGTGCCTCGAAAGACCTAGTTTTGGAGCATCAAAATCAATAGCATCAAAATCTGATTTTTGCACACATCATACTCTTAGAACCTCATTTCGAAGCTTGTAACTCAAAAGCCCTAGTTTCTGAGCATCAAAATCAGTGTTTTGAAGCACAACAAGGTTTCAAGATGCAAGCCCCGATTTTAGAGCCAGTAGCATCAAAATTCAATTTCGATGCACATTGTGCCCATAGAACCCTGTTTTAGAAATTGTGCCTCAAAAGCCCCAGTTTTGGAGCATCAAAATTGACGTTTGGAGGCACAACAAGGTTACAAGATGCAATTCTTGATTCTGGAGGCGGTAGCGTCAAAATTTGATTTTGACGCAAATCGTGCTCATTAATAGTTGTTTTGGAGATTATGCCTCAAAATCTTCAGTTTCGAAGCATCGAAATTAGTGTTTGGAGGAACAACAAGCTTTCAAGACTCAAGTCCCTATTCTAGAGCCTGTAGTGTCAAAACGTGATTTTGATGCACATCATGCATGCTCTTAGAACCTCGTTTTGGAGTGTGTAGCTTGAAAGCTCCAGTTTAGAAACATCAAAATCAATGTTTAAAGGCACAAAAAGGTTTCAAGACACAAGTCTCGATTCTCAAGCTGATGGCGTCAAAACACAATTTTGACAAACATGGTATTCTTAGAATCTCATTTCGGAGGTCCTACCTCGAAAACCTCCTTTTTGGAGCATAAAAATTAGTATATGGAGGCACAAAGAGGTTTCAAGACACGAGTCCCAATTCCAGAGTCAGTACCATCAAAATGCAATTTTGATTAACATCGTTCTCTTAGAACCTAATTTCAGAGCTTGTGCCTTGAAAGCCCTAATTTTGGAACATCAAAATTAATATTTTGATGCACGACAAGGTTTCAAGAAGCAAGTCCCTATTCCGGAGCTTCTAGCATCAAAATTCCATTTTTACGCACATCATTCTCTTAAAAGCTCATTTCGGAGCTTGTGCCTTGAAAGACCCAGTTTTGGAGCATCAAAATCAATGTTTGGAGGCACAACAAGGTCTGAAGATACAAGTCCGGATTCTAGAGTCAATAGAGTTAAAATATGATTTTGGCGCACATCATGCTCTTAGAACCTCATTTCGAAGGTTGTGCCTCGAAAGCACCGGTTTCAGAGCATCAAAATTAGTGTTTTGAGGCACAACAAGGTTTCAAGATGCAAGCCCCGATTCTAGAGCCAGTAGCATCAAAATTCAATTTTCATGCACATTGTGCTCTTAGAACAGTGGTTTAGAAATTGTGCCTCAAAAGCCCCAGTTTTGGAGCACCAAAACTGATGTTTGAAGGCACAACAAGGTTTCAAGATGAAAGTCCTGATTCTAGAGCCGGTAGCATCAAAATTTGATTTTGACGCACATCGTTCTCTTAGAACCTTGTTTTGGAGCTTATGCCTCAAAATATTCAGTTATAAAGCATCAAAATTGGTGTTTGGAGGCACAACAAGGTTTCAAGACACAAGTCCCTATTCCGGAGCCTGTAGTGTCAAAATGTGATTTTGATGCACATCTTGCTCTTAGAACCTCATTTCAGAGCGCGTGGCTCGAAAGCTCCAGTTTCAAAACATCAAAATCAATGTTTAAATGCACAACAAGGTTTCAAGACACAAGTCCCAAATCTCAAGCTGATAACGTCAAAACACGATTTTGACAAACATGGCGTTCTGAGAAACTCATTTCGGAGGTTGTGCCACAAAAGCTTCATTTTTGGAGCATAAAAATAAGTGTTTGGAGGCACAACAAGGTTTCAAGACATGAGTCCGAATTTCAGAGTCGGTAGCGTCAAAACATAATTTTGATGTACGTCGTGCTCTTAGAACCTCATTTCAGAGATTGTACCTTCAAAGCGCTGATTTTGGAACATCAAAATCAATGTTTTGAGGCACAACAAGGTTTCAAGAAGAAAGTCCCTACTCCAGTGCGCGTAGTGTCAAACTTCAATTTTGACACACATAATTCTCTTGGAAGCTCATTTCAGAGCTTGTGCCTCAAAAGACCTAGTTTTGGAGTATCAAAATCAATGTTTGGAGGCACAACAAGATTTCAAGATGCAAGTCTTGATTCTAGAGTCAGTAGCGTCAAAATCAAAATTTGGCACACATTATGCTCTTAGAACCTCATTTCGAAGCTTGTACCTTGAAAGCCCCGGTTTCGGAGCATCAAAATTAGTTTTTTGAGGCACAACAAGGATTCAAGATGCATTCCCTGATTCTAGAGCCAGTAGCATCAAAATTCAATTTCGATGCACATTGTGCTCTTAGAACCCTGGTTTAGATATTGTGCCTCAAAAGCCCCAGTTTTGGAGCATCAAAATTGATGTTTGCAGGCACAACAAGTTTTCAAGGTGCAAGTCTTGATTCTGGAGGCAATAGCGTCAAAACTTGATTTTGACGCACATCATGCTCATAGAACCTTGTTTTGGAGATTATGCCTCAAAATTTTTGGTTTCGAAGCATCAAAATTGGTGTTTGGAGGCACAACAATCTTTCAAGACTCAAGTCCCTATTTCGGAGCTTGAAGTGTCAAAACATGATTTTGATGCACATCGTGCGTGCTCTTAGAACCTCATTTCGGAGTGTGTAGCTCAAAAGCTCCAGTTCAAAAATATCAAAATCAATGTTTAAAGGCACAACAAGGTTTCAAGACAACTCAAGCTGATGGCATCAAAACACAATTTTCACAAACATGGTGTTCTTAGAATCTCATTTCGGAGGTCGTTCCTCAAAAGCCTCCTTTTTGGAGCATAAAAATTAGTGTATGGAGGCACAAAGAGGTTTCAAGACAGGAGTCTCAGTTCCAGAGTTGGTACTAGCAAAATGTAATTTTGATGAACATCGTGCTCTTAGAACCTCATTTCGGAGATTGTACCTTGAAAGCCCTGATTTTGGAACATCAAAATCAATATTTTGAGGCACGATAAGGTTTCAAGAAGCAAGTCCCTATTCCGGAGCTTGTAGCATCAAAATTCCATTTTGACACACATCATTCTCTTAAAAGCTCATTTCAGAGCTTGTGCCTCGAAAGACCCAGTTTTGGAGCATCAAAATCAGTGTTTTAAGGCACAAAAAGGTTTCAAGATGCAAACCCCGATTCTAGAGCCAGTAGCATCAAAATTCAATTTCAATTTGGGTGCACATTGTGCACTTAGAACCCTTGTTTAGAAATTGTGCCTCAAAAGCCCCAGTTTTGGAGCATCAAAATCAATGTTTGGAGGCACAAAAAACTTTCAAGATGCAAGTCCCTATTCCAGAGCATGTAGTGTAAAATTGTGATTTTAATGCACAAGTCTTGATTCTAAAGCTCATAGCGTCAAAAGATGATTTTGACAAACATCCTGTTCTTAGAACCTCGTTCCGAAGGTAGTGTCTCAAAAGCCTCATTTTTGGAGCATAAAAATTAGTGTTTGGAAGCACAACAAGGTTTCAAGACACAAGTCCCAATTCCATAGTCGGTAGCGTCAAAACGCAATTTTGATGTACATCATGCTCTTAGAAGCTCATTTCGGAGCTTGTCCCTTGAAAGCTGTGATTTCAGAGCATCAAAATCAGTGTTTTGAGGCACAACCAGGTTTCAAGATGCAAGCCCTGATTCTAGAGCCAGTATCATCAAAATTCAATTTTGATGCACATTGCACTCTTAGAACCCTATTTTAGAAATTGTGCCTCAAAAGCCCCAGTTTTGGAGCTTCAAAATCGATGTTTGGAGGCACAACAAGGTTTCAAGATGCAGGTCCTAATTCTAGAACCGGTAGCATCAAAATTTGCTTTTGACACACATCATTCTCTTAGAACTTTATTTTGGAGCTTATGCGTCAAAATCTTCAGTTTCGAAGCATCGAAATTGGTGTTTGGAGGCACAAAAAACTTTCAAGACACAAGTCCCTATTCCGGAGTCTGTAGTGTCAAAACGTGATTTTGATGCACGTCGTGCTCTTAGAACCTCATTTCAGAGCATGTGGCTCGAAAGCTCCAGTTTCAAAACATCAAAATCAATGTTTAAAGGCACAACAAGGTTTGAGGACACAAGTCCCGATTCTCAAGCTGATAGCATCAAAACATGATTTTGACGAACATGGTGTTCTTAGAACCTCATTTAGGAGGTCGTTACTCAAAAGGCTCATTTTTGGAGCATAAAAATTAGTGTTCGGAGGCACAACAAGGTTTCAAGACATGAGTCCCAATTCCAGAGTCAGTAGTGTCAAAACATAATTTTGATGTACATCGTGCTCTTAGAACCTCATTTCAGAGCTTGTGCATTTAAAGACACAGTTTTGGAGCATCAAAATCAATGTTTGGAGGCACAACAAGGTTTCAAGATGCAAGTCCTGATTCTAGAGTCAATAGTGTGCATCATGCTCTTAGAACCTTATTTCGAAGCTTGTGCCTCGAAAACCCTATTTTCAGAGCATCAAAATTAGTGTTTTGAGGCACAACAAGGTTTCAAGATGCAATACTAGAGCCAGTAAAATTCAATTTTGATGCATATTGTGCTCTTAGAACCCTGTTTTAGACATTGTGCCTCAAAAGGCCCAATTTTGGAGTATCAAAATCTATGTTTAGAGGAACAACAAGGTTTCAAGATGCAAGTCCTGATTTCAAAGGTTGTGCCTCAAAAGCCTCAAAAGCCTCATTTCGGAGGTTGTGCCTCAAAAGCCTCAAGAACCTCATTTCGGAGGTTGTCCTCAAAAGCCTCATTTTTGGAGCATAAAAATTAGTGTTTGGAGGCACAACAAGGTTTCAAGACACAAATCCCAATTCTAGAGTCGATAGCATCAAAAAAAAAAAATTATGTTCATCGTGCTCTTAGAACCTCATTTCGGAGCTTGTAACTTGAAAGCCCTGATTTTGGAACATCAAGATTAATGTTTTGAGGCACAACAAGGTTTCAAGAAGTAAGTCCCTATTCCAAAGAGTGTAGCATTAAAATTCCATTTTGAGCGCATCATTCTCTTAGAAGCTCATTTCAGAGCTTGTGCCTTGAAAAGCCCAGTTTTGGAGCATCAAAATTAATGTTTGGAAGCACAATAAGGTTTCAAGATGCAAGTCCCTTTTCTAGAGTCAATAGTGTCAAAATATGATTTTGGCACACATCGTGCTCTTCGAACCTCATTTTCAAGCTTGAAACTCGAAAACCCTGATTTCGAAGCATCAAAATCAGTGTTTTGAGACACAACAAGGTTTCAACATGAAAGCTCTGATTCTAAAGCCAGTACCATCAAAATTCAATTTTGATGCACATCGTGCTCTTAGAACCTCATTTTGAAGCTTGAAACTCGAAAACCCTGATTTCGAAGCATCAAAATCAGTGTTTTGAGGCATAACAAGGTTTCAACATGCAAGCCCTGATTCTAAAGCCAGTACCATCAAAATTCAATTTTGATGCACATTGTGGTCTTAGAACGCTGTTTTAAAAATTGTGCCTCAAACGCTCCAGTTTTGGAGCATCAAAATCGATGTTTTGAGGCACAAAACGGTTGCAAGATGCAAGTCTTGATTCTAGAGCCGGTAGTATCAAAATTTGATTTTGATGCACATCATGCACTTAGAACCTTGTTTCGGAGCTTATGCCTCAAAATCTTTGGTTTCGAAGCATCAAAATTGGTGTTTGGAGGCACAACAAGCTTTCAAGACGCAAGTTCCTATTCCAGAGCCTGTAGTGTCAAAACATGATTTTGATGCACATCGTGCTCTTAGAACCTCATTTCGTAGTGTGTGGCTCGAAAGCTCCAGTTTTGAAACATCAAAATCAATGTTTAAAGGAACAACAAGGTTTCAAGACACAAGTCCTGATTCTCAAGCTGATAGCGTCAAAACACAATTTAGAAAAACATGGTGTTCTTAGAACCTCATTTCAGAGGTTGTGCCTTAAAAGCCTCCTTTTTGGAGCATAAAAATTAGTGTTTGGAGGCACAACAAGGTTTCAAGACACATGTCCCAATTGCAGAGTCGGTAGCGTAAACACGCAATTTTGATATACATCGTGCTCTTAGAACCTCATTTCGGAGCTTGTGCCTTGAAATCCCTGATTTTGGAACATCAAAATCAACATTTTGAGGAACAACAAGGTTTCAAGAAGTAAGTCCCTATTCCAGAGCCTGTAGCGTCACAATTCCATTTTGACTCACATCATTCTCTTATAAGCTAATTTCGGAGCTTGTGGCTCGAGAGCCCCAGTTTTGGAGCATCAAAATCAATGTTTGCAGGCACAACAAGGTTTCAAGATGGAAGTCCTAATTCTAGAGTCAATAGCGTCAAAATCTCATTTTGGTGCACATCGTGCTCTTAGAACCTCATTTTGAAGCTTGTGCCTCAAACGCCCCAGTTTCGGAGCATCAAAATCAGTGTTTTGAGGCATAACAAGGTTTCAAGATGCAAACCCCAATTATAAAGCCAGTACCATCAAAATTCAATTTTGATGCACATCATGCTCTTAGAATGTTGTTTTAGAAATTATACCTCAAAAGCCCCAGATTTAGAGCATCAAAATCGATCTTTGGAGGCACAACAAGGTTTCAAGATGCAAGTCGTGATTGGGGAACCAATAGCGTCAAAATTGGATTTTCACGCAAATCATGCTCTTGGAACCTTGTTTTGGAACTTATGCTTTAAAATATTCAGTTTCGAAGCATCAAAATTGGTGTGTGGAGGAACAAAAAGCTTTCAAGACACAAGTCCCTATTCTGAAGACTGTAGTGTCAAAACATGATTTTGATGCACATTGTGCTTTTAGAACCTCGTTACGGAGGTTATGCCTCAAAAGCCTCATTTTTGGAGCATAAAAATTAGTGTTTGGAGACACAACAAGGTTTCAAGACACAAGTCCCAATTTCATAGTTGGTAGCGTTAAAATGCAATTTTGATGTACATCGTGCCCTTAGAACCTCATTTTGGAACTTGTAGCTTGAAAGCCCTGATTTTGGAACATAGAAATCAATGTTTTGAGGCCCAACAAGGTTTCAAGAAGCAAGTCCCTATTCCGGAGCCTGTAGTGTCAAAATGGAATTTTTGATGCACATCATTCTCTTAGAATCTCATTTCTGAGCTTGTACCTCGAAAGACCTAGTTTTGGAGCATCAAAATAAATGTTTGGTGGCACAACAAGCTTTCAAGATGCAAGTCCCGATTCTAGAGTCAATAGTATCAAAATCTTATTTTGGCGCACATCTTGCTCTTAGAACCTCATTTCGAAGCATGTGCCTTGAAAGCCCCGGTTTTAGAGCATCAAAAGCAGTGTTTTGAGGTACAACAACGTTTCAAGATGCAAGCCCCAATTCTAGAGCCAGTAGCATTAAAATTCAATTTGCATGCACATTGTGCTCTTACAACCCTGTTTTAGAAATTGTGCCTCAAAAGCTCTAGTTTTGGATTACCAAAATTGATTTTTGGAGGCACAACAAGATTTCTTGATCCAAGTCCTGATTGTGGAGCCGATAGCGTCAAAATTTGATATTGAAGCACATCGTCCTTTTGGAACCTTGTTTTGGAGCTTGTGCCTCAAAATCTTCGGTTTTGAATCATCAAAATTGCTGTTTGGAGGCACAACAAGCTTTCCAGATGCAAGTCCCTATTGCGGAACCCATAGTGTCAAAACCTGATTTTGATGCACATCATGCTCTTAGAACCTCGTTTCAGAGCGTGTGGCTCGAAAGCTCCAGTTTCAACACATCAAAATCAATGTTTAAAGGAACAACAAGGTTTCACGACAAAAGCACCGATTCTCAAGCTGATGGCGTCAAAACACAATTGTGAAAAACATGGTGTTCTTAGAACCTCATTTCGGAGGTTGTGCCTCAACAGCCTCATTTTTGGAGCATACAAATTAGTGTTTGGAGGCACAACAAGGTTTCAAGAAACAAGTCCCAATTGCAGAGTCGGTAACGTCAAAATGCAATTTTGATGTACATCATGCTCTTAGATCCTCATTTCGGAGCTTGTGCCTTGAAAGCCTTGATTTTTTAACATCAAAATCAATGTTTTGAGGCCCAACAAGGTTTCAAGAAGCAAGTCCCCATTCCAGAGCCTGTAGCATCAAAATGGAATTTTGATGCACATCATTCTCTTAGAAGCTCATTTCAGAGCTTGTGCCTCGAAAGAATCAGTTTTGGAGCATCAAAATCAATGTTTGGTGGCACAACAAGGTTTCAAGATGCAAGTCTCTATTCCAAAGCATGTGGCTTGAAAGCTCCAGTTTCAAAACATCAAACTTAATGTTTAAAGGCACAACAACGTTTCAAGATACAAGTCTCGATTCTCAAGTTGATAGCGTCAAAACATGATTTTGACAAACGTGGTATTCTTAGAACCTCATTTCGGAGGTTGTGCCTCAAAAGCCTCCTTTTTGGAGCATAAAAATTAGTGTTTGGAGGCAAAACCTCATTTCGGAGCTTGTGCCTTGAAAGCCCTGATTTGGGAACATCAAAATCAATGTTTTTAGGCCCAACAAGGTTTCAAGAAGCAAGTCCCTATTCTGGAGGCACAACAAGGTTTGTAGATGAAAGTCCCGATTGTAGACTCCATATCATCAAAATCTGATTTTGGTGCACATCGTGCTCTTAGAATCTCATTTCGAATCTTGTGCCTCGAAAGCCATAGTTTCGGAGCATTAAAATCAATGTTTTGAGGCACAACAAGGTTTCAAAATGCAAGCCTCGATTCTAGAGCCAGGAGCATCAAAATTTGATGCACATTGTGCTCTTAGAACCCTATTTTAGAAATTGTACCTCAAAAGCCCCAGTTTTGGAGCATCAAAATCGATGTTTGGAGGCACAACAAGGTTTCAAAATGCAAGTCCTGATTCTTGATCTGGTATCGTCAGAATTTGATGTTGATGCACATCGTTCTCTTAGAACCTTGTTTTGGAGCTTATGCAAAAAAATCTTCGGTTTCGAACCATCAAAATTTGTATTTGGATGAACAACAAGCTTTCAAGATGCAAGTCCCTATTCTAGAGTCTGTAGTGTCAAAATGTGATTTCGATGCACATCATGCTCTTAGAACCTTGTTTCAGAGCATGTGGCTCGAAATCTCCAGTTTCAAAATAGCAAAATCAATGTTTAAAGGCACAACAAGGTTTCAAGACACAAGTCCCGATTCTCAAGCTGATAGCGTCAAAACATGATTTTTACAAACATGATGTTCTTAGAACCTCATTTCAGAGGTCTTGCCTCAAAAGCCTCATTTAGGGAGCATAAAATTAGTGTTTGCAGGCACAAAGAGGTTTAGAGACACAAGTCCCAATTCCAGAGTCGGTAGCATCAAAACAAAATTTTGATGTATGTCATGCTCTTAGAACCTCATTTCAGAGCTTGTGCCTTGAAAGCCCTGATTTTGGAACATCAAAATCAATGTTTTGAGCCATAACAAGGTTTCAAGAAGTAAGTCCCTATTCCGGAGCCTGTAGCATCAAAATTACATTTTGACACACATCATTCTCTTAGAAGCTAATTTCAGAGCTTGTGCCTCGAAAGACCCAATTTAGGAGCATCAAAATCAATGTTTCAAGGCACAACAAGGTTTCAACATGCAAGTCCCAATTCTAGAGTGAATAGCATCAAAATCTGATTTTGGTGCACATCATGCTCTTAGAACCTCATTTCAAAGCTTGTGCCTCGAAAGCCCTAGTTTCGAAGCATCAAATTCAGTGTTTTGAGACACAACAACGTTTCAAGATGCAAGCCCCGATTCTAGAGCTAGTAGCATCAAAATTCAATTTTCATGCACATTGTGCTCTTAGAACCTTGTTTTAGAAATTGTGCCTCAAAAGCCCTAGTTTTGGAGCATCAAAATCGATGTTTGGAGGCACAACAAGGTTTCAAGATGAAAGTCTTGATTCTGGAGCCTGTAGCATCAAAATTTGATTTTGACGTACATCGTGCTCTTAGAACCTTGTTTTGGAGCTTATGCCTCAAAATCTTCAGTTTCAAAGCATCAAAATTGGTTTTTGGAGGCACAACAAGCTTTCAAGATGTATGTCCCAATTCTGGAGCCTATAGTGTCAAAACATGATTTTGATGCACATCGTGCATGCTCTTAGAACCTCATTTTGGAGCGTTTGGCTTGAAAGCTCCAGTTTCAAGACATCAAAATCAATGTTTAAAGGCACAACAAGGTTTCAAGACACAAGTTTCAATTCTCAAGCTAATGGTGTCAAAATACAATTCTAACAAACATGGTGTAGACATCTAAAAATGGTCAACGCTTGCGGAGTCATACTTTAACATTTGCGCATTGCCTTATTTTAGGGTTTTTTCATCGCATTAACAGTTCTTATATGTTTTGTACTTGGTCTTTATCATTTGCAAGCATCGAGTCCTCCTTCTGCATTCTTCATTTGTCTCGCTTTCAAATTTGGTCTTGTTGATAATAATCTTCAGTCATGATTTTGGTCGATCTTATCCTGTCGCATCAATGTGAGTGCTCATTTATCATCATTTTGGACATTGTCAATCCTAATCGATGATAGAATTAGGGTTTTGTCCTCTTTTTAATCTTGTCATCTTGCGATCGATTCATCATCGATCCTTGTCCTTGTCAATCTTGTCATTTTGTGATCGATTCATCATCGATCATTGTCCTTTTCAAATCATGTCAATTTGGATCAATTAGTCATTGTTCCTCGTCAATTGGCGCATTTATTAATCAAATCATTTATCAGCATTGGTCCTTTGTCAATCAAAATCATGATCAAATCGACCCTACATAGATTATCTTTTGTCAAGACCTAATTGTTGTCCTTGCATTTCTAATTCATCTTCTAAGGTTTTATAACTTATTCATTTAATCTTGTTTGTCATTTTCCCCCTAGGTTAACTAATTTATTTATTTATCCTAAGTCTTCTTGTCACAATTAAATATTTATTTAATTGGCTAATTAATTCCTCCCTCTTTTTGTGAATTAATTAATGAAAGAAAAATTATTAATTAATTTACCTAATTTTCAACAATTTCTAATTTCCTAATTTCTCCTAATTCCTAATTTCTATTTCTCCTATTTTCTTCAATTTTTCTAATATTTCCCCTAATTTCATGGGAATGGCATTTCAATTTTGTCAATTTTGTCATAATTTGTCATATTTGTCATTCTTGATTTGAAATTTCCTTTCAAATATCTTCATGCTAATCTTGTCTTTTCTCCAATTTATCTATAAATTGGATGAATTTCTTCAATCATGCCGCCCCCCCCCCCCGATCCGAATCAATCACGCTTCTAGTATCCTTATGTTGTCTTGTCAATCTTGCTTTCATATTATGCTTATGCACTTGTAGGTGAGATCCACAAACAAAGCAATTTGAAGGAGAAAGAAGGACAATGGAGAATTCTGGAGGAGATATTCGCATTTGGAATGGTTTGCATTTGATTTGAATGTCTTATTTTCATATCTCTATTGAATGTTTTTAGGATTGTTATCATTGCAATTTAGTTTTTGTGATTGAGCTAGTTTAATATAGATTTGCTTTGATGATTTCCAAATTCCTATCTACACATGGTGTTCTTAGAACCTCATTTTGGAGGTCGCGCCTCAAAAGCCTCATTTTTGGAGCATAACAATTAGTGTTTGGAGGCACAACAAGGTTTCGAGATACGAGTCCCAATTATAGATTCGGTAGTGTCAAAAAGCAATTTTGATGTACATCATGCTCTTAGAACCTCATTTTAAAGCTTGTGCCTTGAAAGCCCTGATTTTGGAACATCAAAATTAATGTTTTGAGGCACAACAAGGTTTCAAGAAGCAAGTCCCTATTCCGAAGCCTGTAGCGTCAAAATTCCATTTTGACGCACATCATTCTCTTAGAAGCTCATTTCGGAGCTTGTGCCTCGAAAGACCCAGTTTTGGAGCATCAAAATCAATCCTTGAGACACAACAAGGTTTCAAGATGCAACAACCAATTCTAGAGTCAATAGCGTCAAAATCTGATTTTGGCGCACATCATGCTCTTAGAACCACATTTTGAAGCTTGTGCCTCGAAAGCCCCGATTCTAGAGAAAGTAGCATCAAAATTCAATTTTGATGCACATTGTGCTCTTAGAACCCTATTTTAGAAATTGTGCCTCAAAAGCCCCAATTTTGGAGCATCAAAATCGATGTTTGGAGGCACAACAAGGTTTCAAGATGCAAGTCCTGATTCTAGAGCCAGTAGCGTCAAAATTTGATTTTGACACACATCATGCTCTTAGAATCTTGTTTTGAAACTTATGCCTCGAAATATTTAGTTTCGAAGCATCAAAATTGGTGTTTGGAGGCACAACAAACTTTCAAGATGCAAGTCCCTAATCTGGAGCATGTAGTGTCAAAACGTGATTTTGATGCACATTGTGTTCTTAGAACCTCGTTTCAGAGTGTTTGGCTTGAAAGCTCCAGTTTCAAAACATCAAAATCAATGTTTAAAGGCATAACAAGGTTTCAAGACACAAGTCCCGATTCTCAAGCTGATAGCGTCAAAACATGATTTTGACAAACATGGTGTTCTTAGAAACTCATTTCAGAGGTTGTGCCTCAAAAGCCTCATTTTTGGAGCATAAAAATTAGTGTTTGGAGGCACAACAAGGTTTCAAGACACGAGTCCCAATTTTAGAGTCGGTAACGTCAAAACGCAATTTTGATGTACATCATGCTCTTAGAACCTCATTTCGGAGCTTGTGCCTTCAAAGCCCTAATTTTGGAACATCAAAATCAATTTATTGAGGCACAACAAGGTTTCAAGAAGCAAGTCCCTACACCAGAACCCGTAGCGTCAAAATACTATTTTGACAAATTTGATTCTCTTGGAAGCTCATTTCGGAGCTTGTGCCTCGAAAGACCTAGTTTTGGAGCATCAAAATCAATGTTTGGAGACAGAACAAGGTTTAAAGATGCAAGTCCCGATTCTAGAGTCAAAATCTGATTTTGGCGCACATTGTGCTCTTAGAACCTCATTTCAATGCTTGTGCCTCAAAAGCCTCGATTTCGAAGCATCAAAATTAGTTTTTTGAGGCACAACAAGGTTTCAAGATGCAAGTCATAATTCTAGAGCCGGTAGCATCAAAATTTGATTTTCATGCACATAGTGCTATGAGAACCTTGTTTTGGAGCTTATGCCTCAAAATATTTGGTTTCGAAGCATCGAAATTGGTGTTTGGAGGCACAACAAGCTTTCAAGATGCAAGTCCCTATTCCAGAGCCTGTAGTGTCAAAACGTGATTTTGATGCACATCATGCGTGCTCTTAGAACCTCGTTTCGGAGCGTGTGGATTGAAAGCTCCAGTTTTAAAATATCGATATCAATGTTTAAAGGCACAGCAAGGTTTGAAGAATCAAGTCTCAATTCTCAAACTGATGGCATCAAAACACGGTTTTGACAAACATGGTGTTCTCACAACGTCATTTCGGACATCGTGGCTCAAAAGCCTGATTTTTTGAGCACAAAAATTAGTGTTTGGAGGCACAAAGAGATTTCAAGACATGAGTCCCAATTCCAGAGTTGGTAGCGTCAAAACGCAATTTTTATGAACAACAAGGTTTCTTAGAACCTCATTTCAGAGCTTGTGCCTTGAAAGCCCTAATTTTCGAACATCAAAATCAATGTTTGTAGGCACAACAAGGTTTCAAGATGCAAGTCCAGATTCTAGAGTCAATAGCGTCAAAATCTGGTTTTGGTGCACATCATGCTCTTAGAACATCATTTCAAAGCTTGTGCCTTGAAAGCCCTAGTTTTGGAGTATCAAAATAAGTGTTTTGAGGCACAACAAGGTTCCAAGATGCAAGCCCCAATTCTAGAGTCAGTAGCATCAAAATTAAATTTTGCTGCATATTGCGCTCTTAGAACCTTGTTTTACAAATTATGCCTCAAAAGCCCCAGTTTTCGAGCATCAGAATCGATGTTTGGAGGCACAACGAGGTTTCAAGATGCAAGTCTTGATTCTGGAGCTGATAGCATCAAAATTTGATTTTGACACACATTGTGCTCTTAGAACCTTGTTTTGGAGCTTATGCCTCAAAATCTTCGGTTTTGATGTATCAAAATTGGTGTTTGGCGGCACAACAAACTTTCAAGATGCAAGTCCCTATTCTAGAGCATGTAGTGTCAAAAAGTGATTTTGATGCATATCGTGCTCTTAGAAACTCGTTTCAGAGCGTGTGGCTCAAAAGCTCGAGCTTCAACACATCAAAATCATTGTTTAAAGGCACAACAAGGTTACAAGAAGCAAGTCCCTATTCCGGACCCTATAGCGTCAAAATTCCATTTTGATGCACATCATTCTTTTAGAAGCTCATTTCGGAGCTTGTGCCTCGAAAGACCCAATTTCGGAACATCAAAATCAATGTTTGGAGGCACAACAAGGTTTCAATATGCAAGTCTCGATTCTAGAGTCAATAGTGTCAAAATTTGAATTTGGGGCACATCGTGCTCTTCGAACCTCATTTCGAAGCTTGTGCCTCGAAAAGCCCTAGTTTTGGAGCATCAAAATCAATATTTTGAGGCACAACAAGGTTTCAAGATGCAAGCCCCGATTCTAGAGCAAGTAGCATCAAAATTCAATTTTGATGCACATTGTCCTCTTAGAACCCTGTTTTAGAAATTGTGCCTCAAAACACCAAGTTTTGGAGCATCAAAATTGATGTTTAGAGGCACAACAAGGTTTCAAGATGCAAGTCCTGATTCTGCAGCCGATAGCATCAAAATTTGATTTTGACGCACATCGTGCTCTTAGAACCTTGTTTTGGAGCTTATGGCCTCAAAATCTTCAGTTTCGAAGCATCAAAATTGGTGTTTGGAGGCACAACAAGCATTCAAAACTCAAGTCCCTATTCTAGAGCCTATAGTGTCAAAACGTTATTTTGATGCACATCGTGCTCTTAGAACCTCATTTCGAAGCATGTGGCTTGAAAGCTATAGCTTCAAAACATCAAAATCAATGTTTAAAGGCACAACAAGGTTTCAAGATACAAGTCCCGATTCTCAAGCTGATAGCATCAAAACACGATTTTGACAAACATGGTGTTCTTAGAACCTTATTTCAAAGTTCGTGCCGCAAAAGCCTCATTTTTGGAGCATAAAAATTAGTGTGTGGAACAACAAGGTTGCAAGATAGAAGTCCCAAGTCTAGAGTCGGTAGTGTCAAAATGTAATTTTGATGTACATCATACTCTTAGAACCTCATTTTGGATCCTGTGCCTTTAAAGCCCTGATTTTGGAACATCAAAAATAATGTTTTGAGGCACAACAAGGTTTCAAGAAGCAAGTCCCTATTTCTGAGCCTGTAGAGTCAAAATTCAATTTTGACGCACATCATCCTCTTAGAAGCTTATTTCAGAGCTTGTGTCTTGAAAGACCCAGTTTTGGAGCATCAAAATCAATGTTTGGAGGCACAACTAGGTTTCAAGATGCAAGTCCTGATTCTAGATTCAATAGCATCAAAATCTGATTTTGGCGCACATCATGCTCTTAGAACCTCATTTCAAAGCTTCTGCATCTAAAGCCCCAGTTTTGGAGCATCAAAATTAGTGTTTGGAGGCACAACAAGCTTTCAAGACGCAATTCCCTATTCTAGAGCCCATAGTGTCAAAACGTGATTTTCATGCACATCGTGCTCTTAGAACCTTGTTTCGAAGTGTGTAGCTCAAAATCTTCAGTTTCAAAACATCAAAATCAATGTTTAAAGGCACAACAAGGTTTCAAGACACAAGTCCTGATTCTCAAGCTAATAGTGTCAAAACACGATTTTGACAAACATGGTGTTCTTAGAACCTCATTTGAAAGGTTGTGCCTCAAAAGCCTCATTCCAGAGTTGGTAGCATCAAAACACATTTTTGATGTACATCCTGCTCTTAGAACCTCATTTCGGAGCTTGTGCCTTGAAAGCCCTGATTTTGGAACATCAAAAGTAACGTTTTGGGGCACAACAAGGTTTCAAGAAGCAAGTCCCTATTCCGGAGCCTGTATGGACATCATTCTCTTAGAAGCTCATTTCGGAGCTTGTGCCTCGAAAGAATCAGTTTTGGAGCATCAAAATCAATGTTTGGAGGCACAACAAGATTTCAAGATGCAAGTCCCAATTCTAGAGTCAATAGCATCAAAATCTGATTTTAGTGGACATTATGCTCTTAGAACCCTGTTTTCGAAATTGTGCCTCAAAAGCCCTAGTTTTGGAGCATCAAAATCGATGTTTGGAAGCACAACACGGTTTCAAGATGCAAGTCTTGATTCTGGAGCCGCTAGCACCAAAATTTGATTTTCACGCACATCGTGCTCTTAGAACCTTGTTTTGAAAATTATAATTCAAAATCTTCAGTTTTAAATCATCAAAATTGGTGTTTGGAGGCACAACAAGATTTCAAGATGCAAGTCCCTATTACGGAACCTGTAATGTCAAAACGTGGTTTTGATGCACATCGTGCTCTTAGAACCAGAGCGTGTGGCTTGAAAGCTCCAGTTTCAAAACATCAAAATCAATCTTTAAAGGCAAAATAAGGTTTCAAGACACAAGTCCCAATTGTCAAGTTGATAGCGTCAAAACACGATTTTGACAAACATGGTCTTCTTAGAACCTCATTTCAAAGGTTGTGCCTCAAAAGCCTCATTTTTGGAGCATAAAAAAATAGTGTTTGGAGGCACAATAAGGTTTCAAGACACAAGTCCCAATTCCAGATCTAATAGCATCAAAACATAATTTTGATGTACATCGTGCTCTTAGAACTTGATTTCGGAGCTTGTGCCTTGAAAGCCCTGATTTTGGAACATCAAAATCAATGTTTTGAGGCACAACAAGGTTTCAAGAAGCAAGTCCCTATTACGGAGCTTGTAGCATCAAAATTCCATTTTGACGCACATCATTCTCTTAGAAGCTCATTACAGAGCTTGTGCCTCGAAAGCCCCAGTTGCAGAGCATCAAAATCAGTGTTTTGAGGCACAACAAGGTTTCAAGATGCAAGCCCCGATTCTAGAGCAAGTAGTATCAAAATTCAATTTTGATGCACATTGTTCTCTTAGAACCTTGTTTTAGAAATTGTGCCTCAAAAGCCCCAGTTTTGGAGCATCAAAATTGACTTTTGGATGCACATCAAGGTTTCAAGATGCAAGACCTAATTCTGGAGCCAGTAGCGTCAAAATTTGATTTTGACACACATCATGCTCTTAGAACTTTGTTTTGGAGATTATGCCTCAAAATGTTCGGTTTTGAATCATCAAAATTGGTGTTTGGAGGAACAACAAGCTTTCAAGAAGCAAGTCCCTATTCCAGAGCTTGTAGTGTCAAAACGTGATTTTGATGCACATCGTGCTCTTATATCCTCGTTACGGAGCGTGTGGCTCAAAAGCTCCAGTTTCAAAACATCAAAATAAATGTTTAAAGGCACAAATGGGTTTCAAGACAAAAAGTCCCGATTCTGAAGCTGATAGCATCAAAACATGATTTTGACAAACATAGTGTTCTTAGAACTTCATTTCGAAGGTCGTGCCAAAAAAGCCTCATTTTATGAGCATAAAAATAATTGTTCGGAGGCACAACAAGGTTTCAAGAGACGAGTCCCAATTCCAGAGTCGATAGTGTCAAAACACAATTTCGATGTACATCGTGCTCTTAGAACTTGATTTCGAAGCTTGTGCCTTGAAAGCCCTGATTTTGGAACATCAAAATCAATGTTTTTGGGCAGAACAATGTTTCAAGAAGTAAGTCCCTATTCTAGAGCCTGTAGCCTCAAAATTCCATTTTGATGCACATAATTCTCTTAGAAGCTCATTTCCATTTTGAGACACATGTTTGGAGGCACAACAAGGTTTCAAGATGCAAGTCTTGATTCTGGAGCTGGTAGCATCAAAATTTAATTTTGATGCACATCGTGCTCTTATTAACCTTGTTTTGGAGCTTATGCCTCAAAATCTTTGGTTTCAAAGCATCAAAATTCGTGTTTGGAGGGATAACAAGCTTTCAAGAAGCAATTTCCTATTCCAGAGGCTGTAGTGTCAAAACATGATTTTGATGCTTATCGTGCTCTTAGATCCTCATTTTGGAGCATGTGGGTCGAAAGCTACAGTTTCAAAACATTAAAATCAATG
This sequence comes from Cryptomeria japonica, assembly GCF_030272615.1. Classification (NCBI taxonomy): domain Eukaryota; kingdom Viridiplantae; phylum Streptophyta; class Pinopsida; order Cupressales; family Cupressaceae; genus Cryptomeria; species Cryptomeria japonica. The sequence continues at coordinate 381,467,838 of NC_081415.1, read as the reverse complement.
TTTAAAGGAACAACAAGGTTTTGACAAACATGGTGTTCTTAGAACCTCATTTTAGAGGTTGTTCTTCAAAAGGAGTTTTTGGAGCATAAAAAATTAGTGTTTGGAGGCAAAACAAGGTTTCAAAACACAAGTCCCAATTCAAGAGTCGAAAAAGTCAAAACTTAATTTTCATGTACATCGTGCTCTTAGAACCTCATTTCGGAGCTTGTGCCTTGAAAGCAAGTCTCTATTTTGAAGCTTGTAGCATCAAAATTCTATTTTAACACACATCATTCTGTTAAAAGCTCATTTCGGAGCTTGTGCCTCGAAAGAACCATTTTTGGAGAATCAAAATCAACATTTAGAGGCACAACAAGGTTTCAAGATGCAAGTCCCGATTATAGAGAAAATAGCGTCAAAATCAGATTTTGGCACAAATCATGCTTTTAGAACCTCATTTTGAAGCTTGACCCTCAAAAGCCCTGGTTTCGGAGCATCAAAATTAGTGTTTTGAGGCTCAACAAGGTTTCAAGATGCAAGCCCCGATTCTAGAGCCAGTAGCATCAAAATTCAATTTTGATGCACATTGTTCTCTTATAACCCTGGTTTAGAAATTGTGCCTCAAACGCCCTATTTTTGGAGCATCAAAATCAATGTTTGGAGGCACAACAAGGTTTCAAGATGCAAGTCCTGATTCTGAAGCCGGTAGCGTCAAAATTTGATTTTAACGCACATCGTGCTCTGAGAACCTTGTTTTGGAGCTTATGCATCAATATCTCTGGTTTCGAAGCATCGAAATTGATGTTTGGAGGCACAAAAAGCTTTGAAGATGAAGTCCCTATTCCGGAGCCTGTAGTGTCAAAATGTGATTTTGATGTACATCGTGCTCTTAGAACCTCGTTTTGAAGCATGTGGCTTGAAAGCTGCAGTTTCAAAACATCAAAATCAATGTTTAAATGCACAACAAGGTTTCAAGACACAAGTTCCGATTCTCAAGCTGATAGCATCAAAACATGATTTTGACAAACATGGTGTTCTTAGAACCTCGTTTCGGAGGTCGTGCCTCAATTTGGAGCATAAAATTAGTCTTTGGAGGCACAACAAGGTTTCAAGACACAAGTCACAATTCCAAAGTCGGTAGCATCAAAACGCAATTTTGATGTACATCGTACTCTTAGAACCTCATTTCGGAGCTTGTCCCTTGAAAGCCCTTGTTTTGGAACAACAAAATCAATGTTTTGAGGCACAACAAGGTTTCACGAAGCAAGTCCCTATACCTGAGCCTATAGCGTTGAAATTCCATTTGGACGCACATCATTCTCTTAGAAGTTCATCTCGGAGCTTCTGGCTTGAAGGACCCATTTTTGGCTCATCAAAATCAATGTTTGGAGGCACAACAAGGTTTCAAGATGCAAGTTCCGATTCTAGAGTCAATAGCGTCAAAATCTGAATTTGGCGCACATCGTGCTCTTAGTACCTCAATTCGGAGCTTGTGGCTTGAAAGCCCTGATTTTAAAACATAAAAATAAATGTTTAGAGGCACAACAAGGTCAAAATCTAAATTTGGCGCACATCATGCTCTTAGAACCTCATTTCAGAGATTGTGCCTCAAAAGACCCAGTTTTGGAGCATCAAAATCAATGTTTGGAGTCACAACAAGGTTTCAAGATGAAAGTCCCAATTCTAGAGTCAATAGCGTCAAAATCTGATTTTGGTGCACATCGTGCTCTTAGAACCTCATTTCGAAGCTTGTGCCTCGAAAGCCCCAGTTTCAGAGCATCAAAACCAGTATTTTGAGACACAACAATGTTTTAAGATGCAAGCCCCGATTCTAAAGCCAGTAGCATCAAAATTCAATTTTGATGCACATTGTGCTCTTCGAAACCCTATTTTAAAAATTGTGCCTCAAAAGCCCAAGTTTTGGAGCATCAAAATTGATGTCTGGAGGCACAACAAGGTTTCAACATGGAAGTCCTGATTGTGGAACCAGTAGTGTCAAAAATTGATTTCACATTTTGAGGCGCATCATTCTCTTAGAAGCTCATTTCGGAGCTTGTGCCTCAAAATCTTCAATTTTGAAGCATTAAAATTGGTGTTTGGAGTCACAACAAACTTTCAAGATGCAAATCCCTATCCCAGAGCCTATAGTGTCCAAACGTGATTTTGATGCAAATCGTGCTCTTAGAACCTCGTTTTGAAGCGTGTGGCTCGAAAGCTACAGTGTCAAAACATCAAAATCAATGTTTAAAGGCACAACAAGGTTTGAAGACACAAGTCGTGATTCTCAAGATGATAGCGTCAAAAAATGGTTTTTACAAACATGGTGTTCTGAGAACCTCATTTTTGAGGTTTAGCCTCAAAAGCCTTATTTTAAGAGCATAAAAATTAGTGTCTGGAGGCACAACAAGGTTTTAAGACACAAGTCCCAATTCCAGAGTCGGTAGTCTCAAAATGCAATTTTGATGTACATCGTGCTCGTAGAAGCTCATTTCGGATCTTGTGCCTTGAAAACCCTAATTCTGGTACATCAAAATCAATGTTTTGAGGCACAACTCAAGAAGCAAGTCCCGATTCAATTTTTGGAGGCACAACAGAGTTTCAAGATACAAGTCCCGATTCTAAAGTCAATAGCATCAAAATATAATTTTGGTGCACATCGTGCTCTTAGAACCTCATTTCAAAGCTTGTGCCTTGAAAGCCTTGGTTTCAGAGCATCAAAATCGGTGTTTTGAGCCACAACAAGATTTCAAGATTCAAGACCCAATTCTAGAGCCAATAGCATCAAAATTCAATTTTGATGCACATTGTGCTCTTAAAACCCTGTTTTAGGAATTATGTCTCAAAAGCTCTAGTTTTGGATCATCAAAATCAATGTTTTGAGGCACAACAAGGTTTCAAGATGCAAGTCCAGATTCTAGAGTCAATACCGTCAAAATCTGATTTTGGCATAGATCGTTCTCTTAGAACCTCATTTTGAAGCTTGTGCCTCGCAGGCTCTAGTTTCAGAGCATCAAATTCAGTGTTTTGAGGCACAACAAGGTTTCAAGATGCAAGCCTTCATTCTAGAGCAAGTAGAATCAAAATTCAATTTTGATGCACATTGTGCTCTTAGAACCTTGTTTTACAAATTATACCTCAAAAGCCCCCAATTTTGGAGCATCAAAATCGATGTTTGGAGGCACAACAAGGTTTCGAGATGCAAGTCCTGATTCTGGAGCTGGTAGCTCTCAGAACCTTGTTTTGAAGCTTATGCCTCAAAATCTTCGATTTCAAAGCATCAAAATTTGTGTTTGGAGGCACAACAAACTTTCAAGATGCAAGTCCCTATTCCGGAGCATGTAATTTCAAAACATGATTTTGATGCACATTGTGCTCTTAGAAGCTCATTTCAGAGTGTGTGGCTCGAAAGCTCCAGTTTCAAAACATCAAAATCAATGTTTAAAGGCACAACAAGGTTTCAAGACACAAGTCCCGATTCTTAAGCTGATAGCCCCAAAACATGATTTTGACAAACATGGTGTTCTTAGGAACTCATTTCAAAGGTTTTACCTCAAAAGCATCATTTTTGGAGCATAAAAATTAGTGTTTAAAGACACAACAAGGTTTCAACACATGAGTCCCAATTTCAGAATCAGTAGCGTCAAAATGCAATTTTGATGTACATCGTGCTCTTAGAACCATATTTTGGAGCTTGTGCCTTCAAATCCCTGATTTTAGAACATCAAAATCAATTTATTCAGGCACAACAAGCTTTCAAGAAGCAATTCCCTACTCCAGAGCTCGTAGCGTCAAAATTCCATTTTGACACACATGATTCTCTTGGGAGCTCATTTTAGAGCTTGTGCCTCGAAAGATCTAGTTTTAGAGCATCAAAATCAATGTTTGGAGGCAGACAAGGTTTGAAGATGCAAGTCCTGATTCTAGAGTCAATAGCATCAAAATTTGATTTTGGCGCACATTGTGCTCTTAGAACCTCATTTCAAAGTTTGTCCCTCAAAAGCCCCAGTTTTGGAGCATCAAAATCGATGTTTGGAAGCACAACAAGGTTTCAAGATGCAAGTCTTGATTTTGGAGCTGGTAGCATCAAAATTTGATTTTGATGCACATCATGCTACGAGAACATTATTTTGGAGCTTATGCCTCAAAATCTTCGGTTTCAAAGCATCGAAATTGGTGTTTGGAGGCACAACAAGCTTTCAAGATGCAAGTCCCTATTTGGGAGCCTGTAGTGTCACAATGTGATTTTGATGCACATCGTGCATGCTCTTAGAACCTCATTTCAGAGCGTGTGGCTCGAAAGCTCCAATTTTAAAACATCAATATCAATGTTAAAAGGCACACTAAGGTTTCAAAACACAAGTCCTGATTGTCAAGCTGATGGCGCCAAAACATGATTTTAACAAACATGGTGTTTTTACAACCTCCTTTCGGACATCGTGCATCAAAAGCCTCATTTTAGGAGCACAAAAATTAGTGTTTGGAGGCACAAAGAGCTTTCAAGACACGAGTCCCAATTCTAGATTCGGTAGCATCAAAACACAATTTTGATGAACAACAAGGTTTCTTAGAACCTCATTTCAGAGCTTGTGTCGTGAAAGCCCTGATTTTGGAACATCAAAATCAATGTTTGTAGGCAAAACAAGATTTCAAGATGCAAGTCCCGATTCTAGAGTCAATAGCGTCAAAACCTTTTTTTGGCGCACATCATGCTCTTAGAACCCCATTTCGGAGCTTATGCTTTGAAAGCCCCAATTTCAGAGTATCAAAATCAGTGTTTTGAGGCAAAACAAGGTTTGAAGATGCAAGCCCTGATTCTAGAGTCAGCCACAATTTTGATGCACATTGCGCTCTTAGAACCCTGTTTTAGAAATTGTGCCTCAAAAGCCGCAGTTTTGGAGCATCAAAATTGATGTTCGGACGCACAACAAGGTTTCAAAATGCAAGTCCTGATTCTGGATCCGGTAGTGCCAAAATTTGATTTTGACACACATCGTGCTCTTACAACCTTGTTTTGGAGCTTATGCTTCAAAATCTTTAGTTTCGACGCATCAAAATTGGTGTTTGGAGGCACAACAAACTTTCAAGATGCAAGTCCCTATTCTAGAGCATGTAGTGTCAAAATGTGATTTTGATGCAGATCCTGCTCTTAGAAACTCATTTCAGAGTGTGTGGCTCAAAAGCTCCAGTTTCAACACATCAAAATCAATGTTTAAGGGCACAACAAGTAACAATTCTCAAGCCGATAGCATCAAAACACTCATTTTTGGAGCATAAAAATCAGTGTTTTGAGGCACAACATCGTTTCAAGATGCAAACCCGATTCTAGAGGCAGTAGCATCAAAATTCAATTTTGATGCACATTATCCTCTTAGAACCCTATTTTAGAAATTGTGCCTCAAAAGAACAAGTTTTGGAGCATCAAAATCGATGTTTGGAGGCACAACAAGGTTTCAAGATGCAAGTCCTAATTCTGGAGCCGGTAGCATCAAAATTTGATTTTGATGCACATCATTCTCTTAGAACTTTGTTTTGGAGCTTATGACCTCAAAATCTTTGGAGGAACAACAAGCTTTCAAGACTCAAATCCCTATTCCAGAGCCTGTAGTGTCAAAACTTGATTTTGATGCACATCGTGCTCTTAGAACCTCATTTCGAAGTATGTGGCTTGAAGGCTGCAGTTTCAAAATATCAAAATCAATGTTTAAAGGCACAACAAGGTTTCAAGACACAAGTCCTGATTCTCAAGCTGATAGCATCAAAACACAATTTTGACAAACATGGTGTTCTTAGAACCTCATTTCAGAGGTCGTGCCTCAAAAGCTTCACTTTTTGAGCATAAAAATTAGTGTGTGGCAAAAAAAGGTTTCAAGATAGAAGTCCAAGTCTAGAGTCGATAGCGTCAAAATGCAATTTTAATATATATCATGCTCTAAGAACCTCATTTTGGAGCCTGTGCCTTTAAAGCCCTTATTTTGGAACATCAAAAATAATGTTTTGAGGTATCGATCAAAAAAAAATTGATAAAAAAAATAAATAATGTTTTGTGGCACAACAAGGTTTCAAGAAGCAAGTCCCTATTTCTGAGCCCGTAACATCAAAATTCTATTTTGGAGCTTGTGCCTTGAAAGACCCAGTTTCAGAGCATCAAAATCAATGTTTGGAGGCACAACAATGTTTCAAGATGCAAGTCTCGATTCTAGACTCAATAGCGTCAAAATCTGATTTTGACGCACATCGTGCTCTTAGAACCTCATTTCGAAGCTTGTGCCTCAAAAGTCCTAGTTTTGGAGCATCAAAATTAGTGTTTGGAGGCACTACAAGCTTTCAAGATGCAATTCCCTATTCCGGAGTCCATAGTGTCAAAACGTGATTTTGATGCACATCGTGCTCTTAGAACCTCATTTTGGAGCATGTAGCTTGAAAGCTCTAGTTTCAAAACATCAGAATCAATGTTTAAAGGCATGTTTCAAGATGCAAGTCCTGATTCTGGAGCTGGTAGCGTCAAAATTTGATCTTGACACACATCGTGCTCTTAGAACCTTGTTCTGGAGCTTATGCCTCAAAATCTTCGGTTTCGAAGCATCAAAATTGGAGTTTGGAGGCACAACAAGCTTTCAAGATGCAATTCCCTATTCCAGAGATCATAGTATCAAAGCGTGATTTTGATGCACATCGTGCTCTTAGAACCTCGTTTCGGAGCATGTAGCTCAAAATCTCTAGTTTCAAAACATCAAAATCAATATTTAAAGGCACAACAAGGTTTCAAGACACAAGTCCCGATTCTCAAGCTGATAGCGTCAAAACACGATTTGGACAAACATGGTGTTCTTAGAACCTCATTTCGGAGGTTGTGCCTCAAAAGCCTCATTTTTGGAACATAAAAATTAGTGTTTGGAGGCACATTAAGGTTTCAAGACACAAGTCCCTATTCCAGAGTTGGTAGCGTCAAAACGTAATTTTGATGTACATCGTGCTCTTAGAACCTCATTTTTGAGCTTGTGCCTTGAAAGCCCTGATTTTGGAACATCAAAATCAATGTTTTGGGGCGCAACACAGATTCAAGAAGCAAGTCCCTATTCCGGAGCCTGTAGTGTCAAAATTCCATTTTGATGCACATCATTCTCTTAGAAGCTCATCTCAAAGATTGTGCCTTGAAAGACCCAGTTTTGGAGCACCAAAGTCAATGTTTGGAGGCACAACAAGGTTTCAAGATGCAAGTCCCGATTCTAGAGTCAATAGCGTCAAAATCTGATTTTGGTGCACATTGTGCTCTTAGAACCTCATTTCGAAGCTTGTGCCTTGAAAGCCCCAGTTTTGAAGCATGAAAATCAATGTTTTGAGGTACAACAAGGTTTCAAGATGCAAGCCTCGATTCTAGAGCCAGTAGCATCAAAATTGAATTTTGATTCACATTGTGCTCTTAGAACCTTGTTTTAGAAATTGTGCCTCAAAAGCCCCAGTTTTGGAACTTATACCTCAAAATCTTCAGTTTCGAGTCATCAAAAATGGTGTTTGGAGGCACAACAGGCTTTCAAGATGCAAGTCTCTATTACGAAGCCTATAATATCAAAACGTGGTATTGATGCACATCGTGCTCTTAGAACCTCGTTTCAAAGCGTGTGCTTTGAAAGATCCATTTTCAAAACATTAAAATCAATGTTTAAAGGCACAACAACGTTTCAAGAAGCAAGTCCCTATTATGAAGCCTATAGCATCAAATTTCCATTTTGATGCACATCATTCTCTTAGAAGCTCATTTCAAAGCTTGTGCCTTGAAAGACCCAGTTTTGGAGATCAAAATCAATGTGTGGAGGCACAACTATGTTTGAGGATGTAAGTGTCAATTCTATAATCAATAGCGTGAAAATCTAATTTTGGTGCACATCGTGCTCTTAGAACCTCATTTCGAAGCTTGTGCCTCGAAAGCCTTGGTTTCAAAACATCAAATCATTGTTTTGATGCACAACAAGCTTTCAAGATGCAAACCCTGATTCTAGAGCGAGTAGCATCAAAATTCAATTTTCATGCATATTGTGCTCTTATAACCCTGTTTTAGAAATTGTGCCTCAAAAGCCCCAATTTTGAAGCATCAAAATCAATGTTTGGAGGCACAACAATGTTTCAAAATGCAAGTCCTAATTCTGGAGCCGGTAGTGTCAAAATTTGATTTTGAAGCACATCATGCTCTTAGAACCTTGTTTTGGAGCTTATGCCTCAATATCTTCAGTTTTGAAGTATCAAAATTGGTGTCTAGAGGCACAACAAGCTTTCAAGATGCAAGTCCCTATTCTTGGGCCTGTAGTGTCAAAACATGATTTTGATGCACATTGTTCCCTTAGAACCTTGTTTTGGAGCGTGTGGCTCGAAAGCTCCAGTTTCCAAACATCAAAAGCAATGTTTAAAGGCACAACAAGGTTTCAAGACACGAGTCCCAATTCTCATGCTGATAGCGTCAAAACATGATTTTGACAAACATGGTGTTCTTAGAAAATCATTTCGGAGGTTGTGACTCAAAAGCTGCATTTTTGGAGCATAAAAATTAGTGTTTGGATGCACAACAAAGTTTCAAGACACAAGTCTCAATTGTAGAGTCGGTAGCGTCAAAACACAATTTTGATGCACATATCGTGCTCTTAGAACCTCCTTTCAGAGCATGTGCATTGAAAGCCCTGATTTTGGAACATCAAAATCAATGTTTTGAGGCACAACAAGGTTTCAAGAAGGAAGTCCCTATTCCGAAGCTTGTAGCGTCAAAATTTTGTTTTAACGCATAAATTCCATTTTGACGCACATCGTTCTCTTAGAAGCTCATTTCAGAGCTTTTGCTTCCAAAGACCAAGTTTTGGAGCATCAAAATCAATGTTGGGAGGCACAACAAGCTTTCGAGATGCAAGTCTCAATTCTAGAGTCAATAGCAACAAAATCAAATTTTGACGCACATCGTGCTCTTAGAACCTCATTTCAAAGCTTGTTCCTCGAAAACCCCAATTTTGAAGCATCAAAATAAGTGTTTTGAGGTACAACAAGGTTTCAAGATGCAAGCCTCGATTCTAGAGCCACTAGCATCAAAATTCAATTTTTATGCACATTGTCCTCTTAGAACCCTGTTTTAGAAATTGTGCCTCAAAAGCCCTAGTTTTGGAGCAACAAAATCAATGTTTGGAGGCACAACAAGGTTTCAAGATGCAAGTCCTGATTCTGGAGGCGGTAGCATCAAAATCAATGTTTAAAGGCACAAAAAGGTTTCAAGACACAAGTCTAGATTCTCAAGCTGATGGCGTCAAAACATAATTTTGACAAACATGGTGTTCTTAGAATCTCATTTTGGAGCATAAAATTTAGTGAATGGAGGCAAAAAGAGGTTTCAAGACATGAGTCCCAATTCCAAAGTCGGTACCATCAAAAAAGAATTTTGATGAACATTGTGCTCTTAGAACCTCATTTCGGAGCTTGTTCCTTGAAAGCCTTGATTTTGGAACATCAAAATCAATGTTTTGAGGCACGACAAGGTTTCAAGAAGCAAGTCCCTATTCTGGAGCCTGTAGCGTCAAAATTCCATTTTGACAAACATCATTCTCTTAAAAGCTCATTTCGGAGCTTGTGCCTTGAAAGACCCAGTTTTGGAGCATCAAAATCAATGTTTGGAGGCGCCCTAGTTTTGGAGCATCAAAATTGATGTTTGGAGGCACAACAAGGTTTCAAGATGTAAGTCTTGATTTTGGAACCAGTAGAGTCAAAATTTGATTTTCACACACATCGTGCTCTTAGAACCTTGTTTTGGAGTTTATGCCTCAAAATCTTCAGTTTTGAAGCATTGAAATTGGTGTTTGGACGCACAACAAGCTTTCAAGAGGTAAGTCCCTATTCCAGAGCTTGTAGTGTCAAAACATGATTTTGATGCACATCGTGCCCTTAGAACCTCGTTTCGGAGCGTGTGGCTCGAAAGCTCTAGTTTCAAAACATCAAAATCAATGTTTAAAGGCAAAACAAGGTTTCAAGACACATGTCCCGATTTTCAAGTTGATAGTGTCAAAACATGATTTCGACAAACATGGTATTCCTAGAACCTCATTTCAGAGCTTGTGCCTCATAAGTCTCTTTTTTGGAGCATAAAATTACTGTTTGGAGGCACAACAAGGTTTCACGACACAAGAACCAATTTCAGAGTCAGTAGCGTCAAAACGCCATTTTCATGTACATTTTGCTCTTAGAACCTCATTTCGGAGCTTGTGCCTTGAAAGCCCTGATTTTGGAACATCAAAATCAATGTTTTAAGGCACAACAAGGTTTCAAGAAGCAAGTCCCTATTTCGGAGCCTGTAGCATCAAAATTTGATTTTGACGCACATCATTCTTTTAGAAGCTCATTTCAGAGCTTGTGCCTTGAAAGACCCAGTTTTGAAGCATCAAAATCAATGTTTGGAGTCACAACAAGGTTTGAAGATGTAATTCCCGATTCTAGATTCAATAGCGTCAAAATCTACTTTTGGTGCACATCTTGCTCTTAGAACCTCATTTCAAAGCTTATCCCTTGAAAGCCCTAGTTTCAGAGCATCAAAATTAGTTTTTTGAGGCATAACAAGGTTTCAAGATGCAAGCCCCTATTCTAGAGCCAATAGCATCAAAATTAAATTTTGATGCACATTGTGCTCTTAGAACCCTATTATAGAAATTCTGCCTTAAAAGCCCCAGTTTTGGAGCATCAAAATCGATGTTTGGAGGCACAACGCAATTTTGATGTTCATCATGCTCATAAAACCTTATTTTGGAGCTTGTGGCTTGAAAGCCCTGATTTTGGAATATCAAAATCAATGTTTTGAGGCACAACAAGGTTTGAAGAAGCTAGTCCCTATTCCGGAGCCCGTAGCATCAAAATTCCATTTTGACGCACATCATTCTCTAAGAAGCTCATTTCAGAGCTTGTGCCTCGAATGAACTAGTTTTGGAGCATCAAAATCAATGTTTGGAGGCACAATAAGGTTTAAAGATGCAAGTCCCGATTCTAGAGCCAGTAGCATCAAAATTCAATTTTGATGCACATTGGGCTCTTAGAACCCCATTTTAGAAATTTTGCCTCAAAAGCCCCTATTTTTGGAGCATCAAAATCGATGTTTGGAGGCACAACATCGTTTCAAGAAGCAAGTCCTGATTCTGGAGTCGGTAGCATCAAAATTTGATTTTGATGCACATCGTGCTCTTAGAACCTTGTTTTGGAGCTTATGTCTCAAAATCTTCGGTTTCGAAGCATTGAAATTGGTGTTTGGAGGCACAACAAGCTTTCAAGAGGCAAGTTCCTATTCCAGAGCCTGTAGTGTCAAAACATGATTTTGATGCACATCGTGCTCTTAGAACCTCATTTCGGAGCGTGTGGCTCGAAAGCTCCAGTTTCAAAACATCAAAATCAATGTTTAAAGGCAAAACAAGGTTTCAAGACACATGTCCTGATTTTCAAGACACAAGTCCCGATTCTAAAGTTGATAGCGTCAAAACACAATTTTGACAAACATGGTGTTCTTAGAACCTTATTTCGGAGGTCATGCCTCAAAACCCTCATTTTTGGAGCATAAAAATTAGTGTGTGGCACAACAAGGTTTCAAGACAAAAGTCCCAAGTCCAGAGTCGGTAGCGTCAAAATGCAATTTTGATGTACATCATGCTCTTAGAACCTCATTTTGGAGTCTGTTCCTTTAAAGCCCTAATTTTGGAACATCAAAAATAATGTTTTGAGGCACAACAAGGTTTCAAGAAGCAAGTCCCTATTTCTGAGCCTGTAGAGTCAAAATTCCATTTTCACGCACATCATTCTCTTAGAAGCTAATTTCAGAGCTTGTGCGTCGAAAGACCTAGTTTTGGAGCATCAAAATCAAAGTTCGAAGGCGAAACAAAGTTTCAAGATGCAAGTGCTGATTCTAGAGTCAATAGCATCAAAATCTGATTTTGGCACACATCGTGCTCTTAGAACCTCATTTCAAATCTTCTGCCTCGAAAGCGTCGGTTTCAGAGCATCAAAATTATTGTTTGGAGGCACAACAAGCTTTCAAGACACAATTCCCTATTCTGGAGCCCATAGTGTCAAAACATGATTTTGATGCACATCATGCTCTTAAAACCTCATTTCGCAGCGTGTAGCTCGAAATCTCTAGTTTCAAAACATCAAAATCAATGTTTAAAGGCACAACAAGGTTTCAAGACACAAGTCCCGATTCTCAAGCTGATAGCATCAAAACACAATTTTAACAAACATGGTGTTCTTAGAACCTCATTTCAGAGGTTGTGCTTCAAAAGCCGCATTTTTGGAGCATAAAAGTTAGTGTTTGGAGGCACAACAAGGTTTCAAGACACAAGTCCCAATTCTAGAGTCGGTAGCATCAAAATGCAATTTTGATGTACATCATGCTCTTAGAACCTCATTTCGGAGCTTGTGCCTTGAAAGCCCTGATTTTGGAACATCAAAATCAATGTTTTCAAACACAACAAGGTTTCAAAAAGCAAGTCCCTATTTCGGAGCCTGTAGCGTCAAAATTCAATTTTGATGCACATCATTCTCTTAGAAGTTCATTTCGGAGCTTGTGCCTCGAAAGACCCAGTTTTGAAGCATCAAAATCAATGTTTGGAGTCACAACATGGTTTCAAGATGCAAGTCCTGATTCTAGATTCAATAGCGTCAAAATCTGATTTTAGCACACATCGTGCTCTTAGAACCTCATTTTGAAGCTTGTGCCTTGAAAGCCCCAGTTTCAAAGCATCAAAATCAATGTTTTGAGGCACAACAAGGTTTCAAGATGCAAGCCTCGATTCTAGAGCCATTAGCATCAAAATTCAATTTTGATGCACATTGTGCTCTTAGAACCCTGTTTTAGAAATTGTGCCTCAAAAGCCCCAGTTTTGGAGCATCAAAATCGATGTTTGCAGGCACATCAAGGTTTCAAGATGCAAGTCCTGAATCTAGAGCCAGTAGCGCCAAAATTTGATTTTGACACACATAGTGCTCTTAGAACCTTGTTTCAGAAATTATACCTCAAAATCTTCAGTTTCGAATCATGAAAATTGGTGTTTGGAGGCACAAAAAGCTTTCAAGACACAACTCCCTATTACGGAACCTGTAATGTCAAAACATGGTTTTGATGCATATCATGCTCTTAGAACCTCGTTTCAGAGCATGTGGCTTGGAAGCTCCAGTTCCAAAACATGCAAATTGTGCTCTTAGAACCCTGTTTTAGAAATTGTGCCTCAAAAGGCCCAATTTTGGAGCATCAAAATTGATGTTTGGAGGCACAACAAGGTTTCAAGATGCAAGTCCTAATTATGGAGCCAGTAGGGTCAAAATTTGAGTTTGATGCACATCGTGCTCTTAGAACCTTGTTTTGGAGCTTATGCCTCAAAATCTTCGGTTTTGAAGTATCAAAATTGGTGTCTAGAGGCACAACAAGCTTTCAAGATGCAAGTCCCTATTCCGGAGCCTATAGTGTCAAAACATGATTTTGATGCACATCGTGCCCTTAGAACCTCGTTTCAGAGCATGTCGCTCGAAACCTCCAGTTTCTAAACATCAAAAGCAATGTTTAAGGGCACAACAAGGTTTCAAGACACGAGTCCTGATTCTCAAGATGATAGCGTGAAAACACGATTTTGACAAACATGGTGTTCTTAGATCCTCATTTCGGAGGTTGTGCTTCAAAAGCTGCATTTTTGGAGCATAAAAGTTAGTGTTTGGAGGCACAACAACGTTTCAAGACACAAGTCCCAATTCTAGAGTTGGTAGCATCAAAATGCAATTTTTGTGTACATCGTGCTCTTAGAACCTCATTTCGGAGCTTGTGCCTTGAAAGCCTTGATTTTGGAACATAAAAATCAATGTTTTCAGACACAACAAGGTTTCAAGAAGCAAGTCCCTATTCCGGAGCTTGTAGCATCAAAATTTGATTTTGACGCACATCATTCTCTTAGAAGTTCATTTCGGACCTTGTGCCTCAAAAGACGTAGTTTTGAAGCATCAAAATCAATGTTTGGAGTCACAACATGGTTTCAAGATGCAAGTCCCGATTCTAGATTCAATAGCATCAAAATCTAATTTTAGCACACATCATGCTCTTAGAACCTCATTTCGTAACTTGTTCCTTGAAAGACCCAGTTTCAGAGCATCAAAATCAATGTTTTGAGGCATAACAAGGTTTCAAGATGGAAGCCCCGATTCTAGAGCCAGTAGCATCAAAATTAAATTTTGATGCACATTGTGCTCTTAGAACCCTGTTATAGAAATTGTGCCTCAAAAGTCCCAATTTTGGAGCATCAAAATCGATGTTTGGAGGCGAAACAAGGTTTCAAGATGCAAGTCCTGATTCTAGAGCCGGTAGCGTTAAAATTTGAGTTTGACGCACATCGTGCTCCTAGAACCTTGTTTTGGAGCGTATGCCTCAAAATCTTAGGTTTCGAAGCATCGAAATTGGTGTCTGGAGGCACAACAAGCTTTCAAGATGCAAGTCCCTATTCCAGAGTTTGTAGTGTCAAAACATGGTTTAGATTCACATCGTGCTCTTAGAACCTCGTTTCAGAGCGTGTGGCTCAAAAGCTCCAGTTTAAAACAATCAAAAGCAATGTTTAAAGGCACAATAAGGTTTCAAGACACAAGTCCCGATTCTCAAGTTGATAGCGTCGAAACATGATTTTGAAAAACATGGTGTTCTTAGAACCTCATTTCGGAGGTTCTGCCTCAAAAGCCTCATTTTTGGAGCATAAAAATTAGTGTTTTGAGGCACAACAAGGTTTCAAGACACAAGTCCCAACTCCAGAGTCGGTAGTGTCAAAATGCAATTTTGATGTACATCGTGCTCTTAGAACCTGATTTGGGAACATCAAAATCAATGTTTTGAGGCTCAACAAGGTTTCAAGAAGAAAGTCCCTATTCCGGAGCCTGTATTTTGACGCACATCATTCTCTTAGAAGCTCATTTCAGAGCTTGTGCCTCGAAAGACCTAGTTTTGGAGCATCAAAATCAATATGTGGAGGCACAACAACATTTGAAGATGTAAGTGTCAATTCTAGAGTCAATATCGTGAAAATCTGATTTTGGTACACATCGTGCTCTTAGAACCTCATTTCAAAGCTTGTGCCTCGAAAGCCCTGATTTTGGAGCACCAAAATCAATGTTTTGAGGCACAACAAGGTTTCAAGATGCAAGCACCGATTCTAGAGCGAGTAGCATCAAAATTCAATTTTGATACAAATTGTGCTCTTAGAACCCTGTTTTAGAAATTGTGCCTCAAAAGCCCCAATTTTGAAGCATCAAAATTGATGTTTGGAGGCTCAACAATGTTTCAAGATGCAAGTCCTAATTCTAGAGCTGGTAGCGTCAAAATTTGATCTTGATGCACATCATGCTCTTAGAACCTTGTGTTTGGAGCTTATGCCTCAATCTTTTTTGAAGTATCAAAATTGGTGTCTGGAGGCACAACAAGCTTTCAAGATGCAAGTCCCTATTCTGGAGCCTATAGTGTCAAAACATGATTTTGGTGCACATCGTGCCCTTAGAACCTCATTTCGAAGTGTGTGGCTTGAAAGCTCTAGTTTCGAAACATCAAAAGCAATGTTTAAAGGCACAACAAGGATTCAAGACACGAGTCCCGATTCTCAAGCTGATAGTGTCAAAACACGATTTTTATAAACATGGTGTTCTTAGATCCTCATTTTGGATGTTGTGCTTCAAAAGCCGCATTTTTGGAGCATAAAAATTAGTGTTTGGAGGCACAACAAGGTTTCATGACACAAGAACCAATTTAAGAGTCAGTAGCGTCAAAACGCCATTTTCATGTACATTGTGCTCTTAGAACCTCATTTCGGAGCTTGTGCCTTGAAAGCCCTGATTTTGGAACATCAAAATCAATGTTTTAAGGCACAACAAGGTTTCAAGAAGCAAGTCCCTATTCCGGAGCCTGTAGCATCAAAATTTGATTTTGACGCACATCATTCTCTTAGAAGCTCATTTCAGAGCTTGTGCCTCGAAAGACCCAGTTTTGAAGCATCAAAATCAATGTTTGGAGTCACAACAAGGTTTGAAGATGTAATTCCCGATTCTAGATTCAATAGCGTCAAAATCTAATTTTGGCGCACATCTTGCTCTTAGAACCTCATTTCAAAGCTTGTCCCTTGAAAGCCCTAGTTTCAGAGCATCAAAATTAGTTTTTTGAGGCATAACAAGGTTTCAAGATGCAAGCCCCTATTCTAGAGCCAATAGCATCAAAATTAAATTTTGATGCACATTGTGCTCTTAGAACCTTGTTATAGAAATTCTGCCTTAAAAGCCCCAGTTTTGGAGCATCAAAATCAATGTTTGGAGGCACAACAAGGTTTCAAGATGCAAGTCCTGATTATGGAGCCAGTAGTGTTAAAATTTGAGTATGACGCACATCGCGCTCTTAGAACCTTGTTTTGGAGCTTATGCCTAAAAATATTCAGTTTCGAAGCATCAAAATTGGTGTCTGGAGGCACAACAAGCTTTCAAGACACAAGTCCCTATTCCAGAGCTTGTATTGTCAAAACATGATTTTGAGGCACATCGTGCTCTTAGAACCTAACCTCATTTCAGAACGTGTGGCTCAAAAGCTCCAGTTTCAAACAATCAAAAGCAATGTTTAAAGGCACAACAAGGTTTCAAGTCACGAGCCCCGATTCTCAAGCTGATAGCATCAAAACACGATTTTGACAAACATGGTGTTCTTAGAACCTCATTTCAGAGGTTGTACCTCAAAAGCCGCATTTTTGGAGAATAAAAGTTAGTGTTTGGAGGCACAACAAGGTTTCAAGACACAAGTCCCAATTCTAGAGTCGGTAGCGTCAAAATGCAATTTTGATGTACACCGTGCTCCTAGAACCTCATTTCGGAGCTTGTGCCTTGAAAGTTGGAACATCAAAATCAATGTTTTGGGGCACAACAAGGTTTCAAGAAGCAAGTCCCTAATCTGGAGCCTGTAGCGTCAAAATTCCATTTTGATACACATCATTCTCTTAGAAGCTCATTTCGGAGCTTTTGCCTCGAAAGACTCAGTTTTGGAGCATCAAAATCAATGTTTGGAGGCACAACATTGTTTCAAGATTCAAGTCCTGATTCTAGAGTCAATAGCGTCAAAATATGATTTTAGCGCACATCGTGCTCTTAAAACCTCATTTCAAAGCTTGTTCCTCAAAAGACCTAGTTTCGGAGCATCAAAATCAATGTTTTGGAAATTATACCTCAAAATCTTCAGTTTCGAATCATCAAAATTGGTGTTTGGAGGCACAACAAGCTTTCAATACGCAAGTCCCTATTACAGAATCTGTAATGTGAAAACATGGTTTTGATAAACATCGTGCTCTTAGAACCTCGTTTCGGAGCATGTTTTAAGGCATAACAAGGTTTCAAGAAGCAAGTCCCTATTCCGAAGCCTGCAGCGTCAAAATTCGATTTTGACGCACATCATTCTCTTAGAATCTCATTTGGGAGCTTGTGGCTCAAAAGACCCAGTTTGAAGATGCAAGTCCTGATTCTCAAGCTGATGGCATCAAAACACGGTTTTGACAAACATGGTGTTCTTAGAACCTCATTTCAGAGGTTGTGCTTCAAAAGCATCATTTTTGGAGCATAAAAATTAGTGTTTGGAGGCACAACAAGGTTTCAAGACACAAGTCCCATTTCAAGAGTCGGAAACATCAAAATACAATTTTCATGTACATCGTGCTCTTAGAACCTCATTTCGGAGCTTGTGCCTTGAAAGCCCTGATTTTGGAACATCAAAATCAATGTTTTGAGGGACAATAAGGTTTGAAGAAGCAATTCCCTATTCCGGAGCCCTGTAGTGTCAAAACGTGATTTTGATGCACATCATGCATGCTCTTAGAACCTCGTTCCGGAGCGTGTGGCTCAAAAGCTCCAGTTTAAAAACATCAAAATCAATGTTTAATGGCACAACAAGGTTTCAAGACACAAGTCTCGATTCTCAAGCTGATGGCATCAAAACATAATTTTGAAAAACATGGTGTTCTTAGAATATCATTTCGGAGCATAAAAATTAGTGTATGGAGGCATAAAGAGGTTTCAAGACACGAGTCACAATTCCAGAGTCGCTACCATCAAAATGCAATTTTGATGAACATCGTGCTCTTAGAACCTCATTTCAGAGCTTATGCCTTGAAATCCCTGATTTTGGAACAACAAAATCAATGTTTTGAGGCACGACAAGGTTTCAAGAAGCAAGTCCCTATTTTAGAGCTTGTAGCGTCAAAATTCTATTTTAATGCACATCATTCTCTTAAAATCTCATTTCGGAGCTTATGCCTTGAAAGACCCAGTTTTGGAGCATCAAAATCAACGTTTAGAGGCACAAGAAGGTTTCAAGATGGAAGTCCCGATTCTAGAGTCAATAGCATTAAAATCTGATTTTGGTGCACATCATGCTCTTAGAATCTCATTTCGAAGCTTGTGCCTTGAAAGCCCAAGTTTCGAAGCATCAAAATCAGTGTTTTGAGGCACAACAAGGTTTCAAGATCCAAGCTCCGATTGTAGAGCCAATAGCATCAAAATTACATTTAATTTTGATGCACATTGTTCTCTTAGAACCCTGGTTTAGAAGTTGTGCCTCAAAAGCCCTAGTTTTGGAGCATCAAAATTGATGTTTGGAGGCACAACAAGGTTTCAAGATGCAAGTCCTGATTTTGGAGCCGGTAGCGTTAAAATTTGATTTTGACGCACATCATGCTCTGAGAACCTTTTGGAGCTTATGCATCAAAATCTTTGGTTTCGAAGCATCGAAATTGGTGTTTGGAGGCACAACAAGCTTTCAAGATGCAAGTCCCTATTCCGGAGCCTGTAGTGTGAAAACATGATTTTGATGCACATCGTGCTCTTAGAACCTCGTTTCGAAGCGTGTGGCTTGAAAGTTGCGGTTTCAAAACATCAAAATCAATGTTTAAAGGCACAACAAGGTTTCGAGACACAAGATCCAATTCTCAAGCTGATAGTGTCAAATCATGATTTTGACAAACATGGTGTTCTTAGAACCTCATTTTGGAGGTCGTGTCTTAAAAGCCTCATTTTTGGAGCATAAAAATTAGTCTTTGGAGGCACAACAAGGTTTCAAGAGACAAGTCACAATTCCAGAGTCGGTAGCATCAAAATGCAATTTTGATGTACATCATGCTCTTAGAACCTCATTTCGGAGCTTGTCCCTTGAAAGCCCTTGTTTTGGAACAACAAAATCAATGTTTTCAGGTACAACAAGGTTTCAAGAAGCAAGTCCCTATTCTTGAGCCTGTAGTGTCGAAATTCCATTTGGACACACATCTCTTAGAAGCTCATCTCTGAGCTTCTGGCTTGAAAGACCCATTTTTGGCTCATCAAAATCAATGTTTGGAGGCACATCAAGGTTTCAAGATGCAAGTCTTGATTCTAGAGTCAATAGCGTCAAAATTTGAATTTGGCACACATCGTGCTCTTAGAACCTCATTTCGAAGCTTGTGCCTCAAAATTCCCGGTTTCGGAGAATCAAAATCAGTGTTTTGAGGCACAACAAGGTTTCAAGATGCAAGCCCTGATACTAGAACCAGTACCATCAAAATTCAATTTTGATGCACATTGTGCTCAGAGAACCTTGTTTTAGAAATTGTCCCTCAAAAGCCCCAGTTTTGGATTAATAAAATCAAGGCTTGAAGGCATAAAAAGGTTTCAAGATGCAAGTCCTGATTCTTGATCCGGTAGCGTCAAAAATTGATTTTGACATACATCGTGCTCTTAGAACCTTGGTTTGGAGCTCAAGCCTCAAAATCTTCAGTTTCGAAGCATCGAAATTGGTATTTGGATGCACAACAAGCTTTCAAGATGCAAGTCCCTATTCCAGAACCTGTAGTGTCAAAACGTGATTTTGATGCACATCGTCCTCTTAGAACCTCATTTCAGAGCGTGTGGCTCGTAAGCTCCATTTTCAAAACATCAAAATCAATGTTTGAAAGCACAATAAGGTTACAATACACAAGTCTCGATACTCAAGCTGATAGCATCAAAACATGATTTTGACAAACATGGTGTTCTTAGAACCTCATTTCGAAGGTCATCTTAGAACCTCATTTCGAAGGTCATCCCTCAAAAGCCTCACTTTTGGAGCATAAAAATTAGTGCTTGGAGGCAAAACAAGGTTTCAAGACACAAGTCCCAATTCGAGAGTCGGTAGCGTCAAAATACAATTTTGATGTACATGGTGCTCTTAGAACCTCATTTCAGAGCTTGTGCCTTGAAAGCCCTGATTTTGGTACATCAAAATCAATGTTTTGAGGCACAACAAAGTTTCAAGAAGCAAGTCCCTATTCCGGAGCCTGTAGCGTCAAAATTTTATTTTGATGCACATCATTCTCTTAGAAGCTAATTTTGGAGCTTGTGCCTCGAAAGACCCAGTTTTGGAGCATCAAAATCAATGTTTGGAGGCACAACAAGGTTTCAAGATGCAAGTCCCGATTCTAGAGTCAAAAGCATCAAAATCTGATTTTGGTGCACATCGTGCTCTTAGAACCTCATGTTGAAGCTTGTGCTTCAAGAACCCTGATTTCAAAGCATCAAAATCAGTTTTTGAGGCACAGCAAGGTTTCAACATGCAAACCCCGAATCTAGAGCCAGTAGCATCAAAATTCAATTTTGATGCACATTGTGCTCTTACAACCCTGTTTTAGAAATTGTGCCTCAAAAGCCCTAGTTTTGGAGCATCAAAATCGATGTTTGGAGGCACATCAAGGTTTCAAGAAGCAAGTTCTAATTCTTGAGCCAGTAGGGTCAAAATTTGATTTTGACACACATGGTGCTCTTAGAACCTTGCTTTGGAGCTTATGCTTTCAAGATGCAAGTCCCTATTCTGGAGCCTATAGTGTCAAAATGTGATTTTGATGCACATCGTCCTCTTAGAACCTCATTTCAAAAGGTTTCAATATGCAAGTCCTAATTCTGGAGCCGGTAGTGTCAAAATTTGATTTTGATGCACATTGTGCTCTTAGAACCTTGTTTTGGAGCTTATGCCTCAAAATCTTCCGTTTTGAAGTATCAAAATTTGGTGTCTGGAGGCACAACAAGCTTTCAAGATCCAAGTCCCTATTCCAGAGCCTATAGTGTCAAAACATGATTTTGATTCACATCATGCCCTTAGAACCTCATTTCGGAGCGTGTGGCTTGAAAGCTATAGTTTCCAAACATCAAAAGCAATGTTTCAAGGCACAACAAGATTTCAAGACACAAGTCTCGATTCTCAAGCTGATAGTGTCAAAACACGATTTTGACAAACACGGTGTTCTTAGAACTTCATTTAGGAGGTTGTTCCTTAAAAGGCTCATTTTTGGAGCATAAAAATTAGTGTTTGGAGGCACAACAAGGTTTCAAGACACGAGTCCCAATTCCAGAGTGAGTAGCGTCAAAACGCAATTTTGATGTACATCGTGCTCTTAGAACCTCATTTAAAAGCTTGTGGCTTGAAAGACCCAGTTTTAGAGCATCAAAATCAATGTTTGGACGCAAAACAACATTTCAAGATGCAAGTCCGGATTCTAGAGTCAATAGCATCAAAATTTGATTTTGGCTCACATCATGCTATTCGAATCTTGTGCCTTGAAAGCCCCGTTTTTGGAGCATCAAAATTAGTGGTTTGAGGCACAACAAGGTTTCAAGATGCAAGCCCCAATTCTAGAGCCAGTAGAATCAAAATTCAATTTTGATGCACATTGTGCTCTTATAACCCTGTTTTAGACATTGTGCCTCAAAAGCCCTAGTTTTGGAGCATCAAAATCGATGTTTAGAGGAACAACAAGGTTTCAAGATGCAAGTCTTGATTCTGGAGGTGGTACCATCAGAATTTGATTTTGACGCACATCGTGCTCTTAGAACCTTGTTTTGGAGCTTATGCCTCAAAAATATCTATTCCGAAGCATCCAAATTGGTGTTTGGAGGCACAACAAGCTTCCAAGATGCAACTCTCTATTCCGAAGCCTGTAGTGTCAAAACCTCATTTCGGAGCATGTTGCTTGAAAGCTCTAGTTTCGAAACATTAAAATCAATGTTTAAAGGCACAACAAGGTTTCAAGACACAAGTCCCAATTCTCAAGCTGATAGCATCAAAACATGATTTTGATGAACATGGTGTTCTTAGAACCTCATTTCGGAGGTTGTGCCTTAAAAGCCTCATTTTTGAAGCATAAAAATTAGTGTTTGGAGGCACAAAAAGGTTTCAAGAAACAAGTACCAATTCCAGAGTCGGTAGTGTCAAAATGCAATTTTGATGTACATCGTGCTCTTAGAACCTCATTTTGGAGCTTGTGCCTTGAAAGCCCTGATTTTGGAACATCAATGTCAATATTTTGAGGCACAACAAGGTTTCAAGAAGTAAGTCCCTATTCCGGAGCCTGTAGCGTCACAATTCCATATTGACACACATCAATCTCTTAGAAGCTCATTTCAGAGCTTGTGCCTCGAAACCCCCAGTTTTGGACCATCAAAATCAATGTTTGCAAGCACAACAATTTTTCAAGATGCAAGTCCCTATTCTAGAGTCAATAGCATCAAAATCTGATTTTTGCAAACATCATGCTCTTAAAACCTCACTTCGAAACTTGTGCCTTGAAAGCCCCAGTTTCAGAGCATCAAAATCAGTGTTTTGAGGCGCAACAACATTTCAAGATGCAATCTCCGATTATAAAGTCAGTACCATCAAAATTCAATTATGATGCTCATTGTGTTGTTAGAACACTATTTTAGAAATTGTGTCTCAAAAGCCCTAGTTTTGGAGCACCAAAATCGATGTTTGGAGGCACAACAAGGTTTCAAGATGCAACTCCTCATTGCGGAGCCGGTAGTGTCAAAATTTGATTTTGAAGCAGATCCTGCTCTAGGAACATTGTTTTGGAGCTTATGCCTCAAAATCTTTGGTTTCAAAGCATCGAAATTGGCATGTGGATGCACAACAAGATGTGAAGACGCAAGTCCCTATTCTGGAGCCTGTAGTGTCAAAACGTGATTTTGATGCACATCGTGCCCTTAGAACCTCATTTCAGAGTGTGTGGCTCAAAAGCTCCAGTTTCAAAACATAAAAATCAATGTTTAAAGGAACAACAAGGTTTCAAAACACAAGTCCCGATTCTCAAGCTCATAGCGTCAAAACATGGTTTTGACAAATATGGTGTTCTTAGAACCTCATTTCGAAGGTTGTGCCTGAAAAGCCTTATTTTTTGGAGCATAAAAATTAGTGTTTGGAGGCACAACAAGGTTTTAAGACACAAGTCCCAATTCTAGTGTCGATAGCATCAAAACACAATTTTGATGTACATCATGCACTTAGAACCTCATTTCGAAGCTTCTGCATTGATAGCCCTAATTTAGGAACATCAAAATCAGTGTTTGGTGCCACAACAAGGTTTCAAGAAGCAAGTCCCTATTCCGAAGCTTGTAGCATCAAAATGGAATTTTGATGCACATCATTCTCTTAGAATCTCATTTCAGAGCTTGTGCCTCGAAAGACCTAGTTTTGGAGCATCAAAATCAATGTTTGGAGGCACAACAAGTTTTCAAGATGCAAGTCCCTATGCTAGAGTCAATAGTGTTAAAATTTAATTTTGGCGCACATCTTGCTCTTACAACCTCATTTCGAAGCTTGTGCCTCGAAAGCCCTAGTTTTGGAGCATCAAAATCAGTGTTTTGAGGCACAACAAGGTTTTAAGATGCAAGCCCCGTTTATAGAGCCAGTAGCATCAAAATTCAATTTTGATGCACATTGTGCTCTTAGAACCCTATTTTAGAAATTGTGCCTCAAAAGCCCCAGGTTTGGAGCATCAAAATCGATGTTTTGAGGCACAATAAGGTTTCAAGAAGCAAGTCCTAATTCTTGAGCCAGTAGGGTCAAAATTGGATTTTGACACACATGGTGCTTTTAAAACCTTGTTTTGGAGCTTATACCTCAAAATCTTTGGTTTGAAAGCATCAAAATTGTTGTTTGGAAGAAAAACAAGCTTTCAAGATGCAAGTCCCAATTCCAGAGTTGGTAGCGTCAAAATGCAATTTTGATGTACATCTTGCGCTTAGAACCTCATTTCGGAACTTTTGCCTTGAAAGCCCTAATTTTGGAACATCAAAATCAGTGTTTGGAGGCACAACAAGGCTTCAAGAAGTCCCTATTCCAGAGCCTGTAGCGTCAAAATTTCATTTTGACGCACATCATTCTCTTAGAAGCCCATTTCGAAGCTTCTCCCTCGAAAGACCCAGTTTTGCAGCATCAAAATCAATGTTTTGAGGAAAAACAAGGTTTCAAGATTTGCAAGTCCCTATTCTAGAGTCAATAGTGTTAAAATATGATTTTGGCACAGATCGTGCTCTTAGAACCTCATTTCAAAGCTTGTGCCTCGAAAGCCCAGGTTCCGGAGCAACAAAATCAGTGTTTTGAGGCACAACAAGGTTTCAAGATGTAAGCCCTAATTCTAGAGCTACTAGCATCAAAATTCAATTTTGATACACATTGTGCTCTTAGAACCCTGTTTCAGAAATTGTGCCTCAAAAGCCCCAGTTTTGGAGCTTCAAAATCGATGTTTGGAGGCACAGCAAGGTTTCAAGATGCAAGTCTTGATTCTGGAGGTACAACAAGGTTTTAACATCGTGCTCTTAGAACCTTGTTTTGGAGCTTATACCTCAAAATCTTTGGTTTCGAAGCATCAAAATTGGTGTTTGGAGGCACAACAAGCTTTCAAGACGTAAGTCCCTATTTCGGAGCCTGTAGTGTCAAAACGTGATTTTGATGCACGTCGTGCTATTAGAACCTCATTTCGGAGCGTGTGGCTCAAAATCTCCAGTTTCAAAACATCAAAATCAATTTTTAAAGGCAAAATAAGGTTTCGAGACACAAGTCCTGATTCTCAAGCTGATAGCATCAAAACACGATTTTGACAAACATGGTGTTTTTAGAACATCATTTCGGAGGTTGTGCCTCAAAAGCCTCATTTTTGGAGAATAAAAATTAGTGTTTGGAGCCACAACAAGGTTTCAAGACACAAGTCCCAAATCCAGAGTCAGTAGCATCAAAACACAATTTTGATGTACATCATGCTCTTAGAACCTCATTTCGGAGCTTGTGCCTTGAAAGTCCTGATTTTGGAACATCAAAATCAATGTTTTGAGGGACAATAAGGTTTGAAGAAGCAATTCCCCATTCTGGAGCTTGTAGCCTCAAAATAGAATTTTGAGGCACATCATTCTCTTAGAAGCTCATTTCAGAGCTTGTACCTCAAAAGACCCAGATTTGGAGCATCAAAATTGATGTTTGGAGGCACACCAAGTTTTCAAGATGCAAGTCTTGATTCTGGAGCCGGTAGCATCAAAATTTGATTTTGACGCACATCGCGCTCCTAGAACCTTGTTTTGGAGCTTATCCCTCAAAATCTTTAGTTTCGAAGCATCAAAATTGGTGTTTGGATGCATACCAAGCTTTCAAGATGCAAGTCTCTATTCTAGAGCCTGTAGTGTCAAAACGTGATTTTGATGCACATCGTGCTCTTATAACCTCATTTTGGAGCATGTGGATCGAAAGCTCTAGTTTTAAAACATCAAAATCAATGTTTAAAGGCATAACAATGTTTCAAGACACAAGTCCCGATTCTCAAGCTGATAGTGTCAAAACACTATTTTGACAAACATGGTGTTCTTATAACCTCATTTCTTAGGTTGTGCCTCAAAAGCCTCATTTTTGGAGCATAAAAATTAGTGTTTGGAGGCACAACAAGGTTTCAAGACACAAGTCCCAATTCTAGAGTCAGTAGCTTCAAAATGCAATTTTGATGTACATCGTGCTCTTAGAAACTCTTTTGGGAGCTTGTGCCTTAAAAGCCCTGATTTTGGAAGATGAAAATAAATGTTTTAAGGCACAACAAGGTTTCAAGAAGCAAGTCCCTATTCTAGAGCCTGTAACGTCAAAATTCAATTTTGACGCACATCATTCTCTTAGAAGCTCATTTTGGAGCTTGTGCCTCGAAAGACCCAGTTTTGTAGCTTCAAAATCATTGTTTGGAGGCACAACAAGGTTTCAAAATGCAAACCTTGATTCTAGAGTCAATAGCGTCAAAATCTGATTTTGGCGCACATCGTGCTCTTAGAACCTCATTTCGAAGCTTGTGCCTCGAAATCCCTAGTTTTCGAGCATCAAAATCAGTGGTTTGGCGCACAACAAGGTTTCAGGATGCAAGCCTCGATTCTAGAGCCAGTAGCATCAAAATTCAATTTTGATGCACATTGCGCTCTTAGAACCCAGTTTTAGAAATTGTGCCTCAAAAGCCCCAGTTTTGATTTTGATACACATCGTGCTCTTAGAACCTCGTTTCAAAGCATGTGGCTTGAAAGATGCAGTTTCAAAACATCAAAATCAATGTTTAAAGGCACAACAAGGTTTGAAGACACTAGTCCCAATTCTCAAGCTGATAGCATCAAAAAACGATTTTGACAAACATGGTGTTCTTAGAACCTCATTTTTGGAGCATAAAAATTAGTGTGTGGCAAAACAAGGTTTCAAGAATGAAGCCCCAAGTCCAGAGTTAGTAGCGTGAAAATGCAATTTTCATGTACATCATGATCTTAGAACCTCATTTTGGAGCCTGTGCCTTTAAAGCCCTGATTTTGGAACATCAAAAATAATGTATTGAGGCACAACAAGGTTTCAAGAAGCAATTCCCTATTTCTGAGCTTGTAGCATCAAAATTCCATTTTGATGCACATCATTCACTTAGAAGCTTATTTTGGAACTTGTGCCTCGAAAGACCCAGTTTTAGAGAATCAAAATAAATGTTTGGAGGCACAACAAGGTTTGAAGATGTAAGTTCCTATTCCAGAGACCATAGTGTCAAAACATGATTTTGATGAACATCGTGCTCTTAGAACCTCATTTCGGAGCGGTAGCTCGAAATCTCCAAATTCAAAACATACAAATCAATGTTTAAAGGCACAACAAGGTTTTAAGACACAAGTCATGATTCTAAAGCTGATAGCATCAAAACACAATTTTGACAAACATGGTGTTCTTAGAACCTCATTTCGGAGGTTGTCCCTCAAAAGCCTCATTTTTGGAGCATAAAAATTAGTGTTTGGAGGCACAATAAGGTTTCAAGACACAAGTCTCAATTCCAGAGTTGGTAGCATCAAAACGCAATTTTGATGTACGTCATGCTCTACGAACCTCATTTTAGAGCTTGTGCCTTGAAAGCCCTGATTTTGGCACATCAAAAACAATGTTTTGGGGCACAACAAGGTTTCAAGAAGCAAGTCCCTATTCCGGAGCATGTAGCGTCAAAATTCCATTTTGATGCACATCATTTAAGAGCTTTTGATGCACATCATTTAAGAGCTTGTGCCTCGAAAGACCCAGTTTTGGAGCATCAAAATCATTGTTTGGACGCACAACAAGGTTTCAAAATGCAAGTCCTGATTTTAGAGTCAATAGTGTGAAAATCTGATTTTGGCGCACATCGTGCTCTTAGAACCTCATTTCGAACCTTGTGCCTCAAAAGCCTCGGTTTCAGAGCATCAAAATAAGTGTTTTGAGGCACAACAAGGTTTTAAGATGCAAGCCTCGATTCTAGAGCTAGTAGCATTAAAATTGAATTTTGATGCACATTGTGCTCTTAGAACCCTGTTTTAGAAAGTGTGCCTCAAAAGCCCTAGTTTTGGAGCATCAAAATCAATGTTTGGAGGCAACACAAGTTTCAAAATGCAACTCCTAATTCTGGAGCCGGGTAGCGTCAAAATTTGATTTTGACGCACATCGTGTTCTTAGAACCTTGTTTTGGAGCTGATACCTCGCAATCTTTAGTTTCAAATCATCAAAATTGGTGTTTGGAGGCACAACAAACTTTCAAGATGCAAGTCCCTATTACGGAGCCTGTAATGTCAAAACGTGGTTTTGATGCACATCATGCTCTTAGAACCTTGTTTTGGAGTGTGTGGCTCGAAAGCTCCAGTTTCTAAACATTAAAATCAATGTTTAAAGGCACAATAAGGTTTCAAGACACAAGTCCTGATTCTCAAGTTGATAGCGTCAAAACACAATTTTTACAAACATGGTGTTCTTAGAACCTCATTTCGGAGGTTGTGCCTCAAAAGTGGCATTTTTGCAGCACAAAAATTATTGTTTGGAGGCACAACAAGGTTTCAAGATGCAAGTCGTGATTCTGGCGCCGATAGCAACAAAATTTGACTTTGACGCACATCGTGCTTTTAGAACCTTGTTTTGGAGCTTATGCCTCAAAATCTTCGGTTTCAAAGCATCAAAATTGGTGTTTGGAGGCACAACAATCCTTCAAGACGCAAGTCGCTATTATGGAGCCTCTAGTGAAAAAATGTGATTTTGATGCACGTTCTGATTTTGATTGTGATTTTGGAGCCTCTAGTGTCCCAATTCGAGAGTTGGTAGCGTCAAAATACAATTTTGATGTACATCGTGCTCTTAGAACCTTATTTCGGATCTTGTGCCTTGAAAGCCCTGAGTTTGGAAAATTAAAATCAATGTTTTGAGGCACAACAAGGTTTCAAGAAGCAAGTCCTTATTTTGGAGCTTATAGTATAAAAATTTCATTTTGACGCACATCATTCTCTTAGAAGCTCATTTAGGAGATTGTGCCTCGAAAGACCTAGTTTTTTAGTATCAAAATCAATGTTTGGAGGCACAACAAGGTTTCTCGATCCAATTCTTGATTCTAGAGTCAATACCATGAAAATCTGATCTTTGCACACATCATGCTCTTAGAACCTCATTCGGAGGTTGTCCCTCAAAAGCCTCATTTTTGGAGCATAAAAATTCGTGTTTGGAGGCACAATAAGGTTTCAAGACACAAGTCCCAATTCCAGAGTCGGTAGCATCAAAACGCAATTTTAATGTACATCAGGCTCTACGAAATTTCAGAGCTTGTGCCTTGAAAGCCTTGATTTTGGAACATCAAAAACAATGATTTGGGGCACAACAAGGTTTCAAGAAGCAAGGTTTTGAAGCTTGTGCCTCAAAAGCCCCGGTTTCGGAGCATCAAAACCAGTGTTTAGAGGCACAACAAGGTTCCAAAATGCAAGCCACAATTCTAGAGCCAGTAGCAACAAAATTCAATTTTGATGCAAATTGTGCTCTTCGAACTGTGTTTTAGAAATTGTGCATCAAAAGCCCATGTTTCGGAGCATCAAAATCGATGTTTAGAGGCACAACAAGGTTTCAAGATGCAAGTCCTGATTCTGGAGCCGGTAGTGTCAAACTTTGAGTTTGACGCACATCACGCTCTTAGAACCTTGTTTTGAAACTTATGCCTCAAAATCTTCAATTTCGAAGCATCAGAATTGGTGTTTGGAGGCACAACAAGCTTTCAAGATACAAGTCCCTATTCCGAAGCCTGTAGTGTCAAAACGCAATTTTGATGCACATCGTGCTCTTAGAACCTCGTTTCAAAGCGTGTGGCTCGAAAGCTCTAGATTCAAAACATCAAAATCAATGTTTAAAGGTACAACAAGGTTTTAAGACACAAGTCCCGATTCTCAAGCTGATAGCGTCAAAAGACAATTTTGACAAACATGGTGTTTTTACAGCCTAGTTTCGACAGTCGTACCTTAAAAGCCTCATTTTTGGAGCATAAAAATTAGTGTTTGGAGGCAAAACAAGGTTTCAAGAAACAAGTCTTTATTCCAGATTCGATAGCATCAAAACGCAATTTTGATGCACATTGTGCTCTTAGAACCTTGTTTTAGAAAGTGTGCCTCAAAAGCCCCAATTTTGGAGCATCAAAATCAATGTTTGGAGGCACCACAAGGTTTCAAAATGCAAGTCCTAATTCTGGAGCCGGTAGCGTCAAAATTTGATTTTGACGCACATCGTGTTCTTAGAACCTTGTTTTGGAGCTGATACCTCACAATCTTTAGTTTCAAATCATCAAAATTGGTGTTTGGAGGCACAACAAACATTCAAGACGCAAGTCACTATTACAGAGCCTGTAATGTCAAAACGTGGTTTTGATGCACATCGTGCTCTTAGAACCTTGTTTTGGAGCGTGTGGCTTGAAAGCTCCAATTTCTAAACATCAAAATCAATGTTTAAAGGCACAATAAGGTTTCAAGACACAAGTCCTGATTCTCAAGCTGATAGCGTCAAAACACAATTTTTCCAAACATGGTGTTCTTAGAACCTCATTTCGGAGGTTGTGCCTCAAAAGGGGCATTTTTGGAGCACAAAAATTATTGTTTGGAGGCACAACAAGGTTTCAAGATGCAAGTCGTGATTCTGGGGTCGATAGCGTCAAAATTTGACTTTGACGCACATCGTGCTTTTAGAACCTTGTTTTGGAGCTTATGCCTCAAAATTTTCGGTTTCAAAGCATCAAAATTGGTGTTTGGAGGCACAACAATTCTTCAAGACGCAAGTCGCTATTATGGAGCCTCTAGTGAAAAAATGTGATTTTGATGCACGTTCTGATTTTGATTGTGATTTTGGAGCCTCTAGTGTCCCAATTCGAGAGTTGGTAGCGTCAAAATACAATTTTGATGTACATCGTGCTCTTAGAACCTTATTTCGGATCTTGTGCCTTGAAAGCCCTGAGTTTGGAAAATCAAAATGAATGTTTTGAGGCACAACAAGGTTTCAAGAAGCAAGTCCTTCTTTTGGAGCTTATAGCATCAAAATTCCATTTTGACGCACATCATTCTCTTAGAAGCTCATTTAGGAGATTGTGCCTCGAAAGACCTAGTTTTTTAGTATCAAAATCAATGTTTGGAGGCACAACAAGGTTTCTCGATCCAAGTCTTGACTCTAGAGTCAATAGCGTGAAAATCTAATCTTGGCACACATCATGCTCTTAGAACCTCATTCGGAGGTTGTCCCTCAAAAGCCTCATTTTTGGAGCATAAAAATTAGTGTTTGGAGGCACAATAAGGTTTCAAGACACAAGTCCCAATTCCAGAGTCGGTAGCATCAAAATGCAATTTTGATGTACATCATGCTCTTCGAACCTCATTTCAGAGCTTGTGCCTTAAAAGCCTTGATTTTGGAACATCAAAATCAATGTTTTGGGGCATAACAAGGTTTCAAGAAGCAAGGTTTTGAAGCTTGTGCCTCAAAAGCCCCAGTTTCGGAGCATCAAAACCAGTGTTTAGAGGCACAACAATGTTCCAAAATGGAAGCCCCAATTCTAGAGCGAGTAGTAACAAAATTCAATTTTGATGCAAATTGTGCTCTTCGAACTGTGTTTTAGAAATTGTGCGTCAAAAGCCCATGTTTCGGAGCATCAAAATCGATGTTTGGAGGCACAACAAGGTTTCAAGATGCAAGTCCTGATTCTAGAGCCGGTAGTGTCAAACTTTGAGTTTGACGCACATCACGCTCTTAGAACCTTGTTTTGGAACTTATGCCTCAAAATCTTCAATTTTGAAGCATCAGAATTGATGATTGGAGGCACAACAAGCTTTCAAGATGCAAGTCCCTATTCCGGAGCCTGTAGTGTCAAAACGCAATTTTGATGCACATCGTGCTCTTAGAACCTCGTTTCAGAGCGTGTGGCTCGAAAGCTTTAGATTCAAAACATCAAAATCAATGTTTAATGGTACAACAAGGTTTTAAGACACAAGTCCCGATTCTCAAGCTGATAGCGTCAAAAGACAATTTTGACAAACATGGTGTTTTTACAACCTCGTTTCGAAGGTCGTGCCTTAAAAGCCTCATTTTTGGAGCATAAAAATTAGTGTTTGGAGGCAAAACAAGGTTTCAAGAAAAAGGTCTTTATTCCAGATTCGGTATCGTCAAAACGCAATTTTGATGCACATTGTGCTCTTAGAACCCTGTTTTAGAAAGTCTGCCTCAAAAGCCCCAGTTTTGGAGCATCAAAATCAATGTTTGGAGGCACGACAAGGTTTCAAAATGCAAGTCTAATTCTGGAGCCGTTAGCGTCAAAATTTGATTTTGACGCACATCGTGTTCTTAGAACCTTGTTTTGGAGCTGATACCTCACAATCTTTAGTTTCAAATCATCAAAATTGGTGTTTGAAGGCACAACAAACATTCAAGATGCAAGTCACTATTACGGAGCCTGTAATGTCAAAAAGTGGTTTTGATGCACATCGTGCTCTTAGAACCTTGTTTTGGAGCGTGTGGCTCGAAAGCTCCAGTTTCTAAACATCAAAATCAATGTTTAAAGGCATAATAAGGTG
The DNA here is from genome assembly GCF_030272615.1 of Cryptomeria japonica. Taxonomy (NCBI): domain Eukaryota; kingdom Viridiplantae; phylum Streptophyta; class Pinopsida; order Cupressales; family Cupressaceae; genus Cryptomeria; species Cryptomeria japonica. The sequence continues at coordinate 381,435,663 of NC_081415.1, read as the reverse complement.
TCAAGACACAAGTCCTGATTCTCAAGCTGATAGCGTCAAAACACAATTTTTACAAACATGGTGTTCTTAGAACCTCATTTCGGAGGTTGTGCCTCGAAAGTGGCATTTTTGGAGCACAAAAATTATTGTTTGGAGGTGTTGGGTCTCAAATCAACAGATTGGATAGGTTCTAAGGAAATGCCAACTCCTATGATCAAACCCTCCAATTGACTTGGCCAACTTATAGAGTGAACCTATTTGGTTACTAACTCTCTCACTTTAGGCTCTGCAAGACCTAGGCGGGTATACCTACTCACTAGTTGTTCCTTCAACTAATGCTTTTTATAGCAGATTTAGTGTCTTAATCTGATATCTCCTAGTCATAGAATGGCATAAGTTTCTTAAACAAACTGATTTCAGATGTGTGTATTGATCTATGTATCTTACAAAGTATATATGTTACACTTTGGCTAAATTACCTACTATACCTACTCTACTAATCCTAATGCTTAAAAGTAAAGGGTAATTGGTATGGTTAAAGGGTTTGTTTACAAATGATCAGTGCCTTTCCTCTTATTTGGGCTACAGAGTCTTATATTTTTTCAGGACTTATTGTGTAAATTTATGAGACAGTTTTTAAACCCACCCCCTCTCGGCGAGTCTGTCAGTTACTGTTTCTTATGAGCTCTACTTCAATGTCTATATTGTAAACCGCTTGAATGAATTTAACCCTAACTTTAAGAGACCATCCAAGGAAGAAATACATGGAACAATTACAATTCACAAGTAAATCTTTTTTTATCCAAATCTACAATATGAAACACAAAATTTCACTGGAAGAACACAAATAACCTTATCTCCTTTAGATAATATCACAAGCAACTGCCTTCTAAAAATATGTTAACTCTCAACACATATAAGAAAGAAAATGCAACTGGTTATTTTTGATAAAAAGTTTAAAAGTACAAAATTGCCTCCACCTCTTGTATCTCTATTCTCTTTTTTTTCTTTACATTTTACATCACACATATATATGTGTTTGAATGGTTTTCATACCCCTTTGGGTGAAAAGACACCCCCCTTTTAAATAAAAATAATTCCAAATCCCGAAATTGCCTTAGTTTATTTAATTAATTGTCACTTTACAAGTTGTTTAGGCATATTAGAGGTATTTTAAGGCTATTTTATGGGTATATAATGGACAAATGGTCTTTAAATGATGTAAATACCCCCTTTGGTGCTTCACACTCCATTTTTTATGCCCATTATTGTGTTTATGTTATGGTTTCATATTGTGGAACAAATATAAAATATATTACTTGTACCTATTCAATATATATATATATGTGTATATATATATTTAGAATTTTTCTTGCTCCTTGTCTTGGAATTTGGAATTCTAAAAATTGCAAATTTTAGGGTTCCAACAGTGGCTCTGTCTGGGGATGGATGCCCCTTGTGGGCATAGCAAGAATTTAGATCTCTGGTAGAGCAGACCATGTGCCTAATTCATTGACCTGTTTTGGTGGCCTCAAGCCCAAAAACTGAACACCAATTCTTTCCTCTATCAAACATTTGATTCTCATCATGAAGTAGTATAAAAACTTTGAAATTAGTGATATCACCTGATTGGCAATTCCTGTGATAAGATGCATCATCCATACTTATTTTATAGGGATTTTTTATTTCACCTGGATTACCATTATCCCCTATTCCATAGGAAATAGTATTTATACTTTTACAAAAGTTTGCTTCTTGTGGCATCCGCATATTCTTCATCTCTATTTTATTGGAATGTTGCATATTATCTAACTGGTACTTCTTTTCACCTTTTATTTTATCTCTATGTGATGTACCTTCCTTTTGTAACTTTGTTATTTTTGTGGTCCTTTTATCACGTGACTTAGTCATATTATTACCCATGTTGTCTTCACACATGTTTGTATTGTCCATACTATTTGCAATGTTTTCTTCTTCATCATATAAAGGATTTGAGAATACATGAAAATCCTTTTCACACATACCATGGCAGTAGGGAATATGATTTTCCTGTATCACTTCATCACATAAGGGGTTTGAAAAAATTTGAAAGCCATTTTCAAATTCACATGCCTCTTCTTTATCAATTGTATCATCAAGGTACTCAAGTATGGATTCACTTTCCTCATGACTAGTACAATATTCTTCATCAATGTTAGCAACAATTTCTTCAGGTTCTGACTTGTACTCACAAACATCATCAATTGCTTCTTCATCAGATGGGACTTCCAAATGGATAACTGATTCTTCTATATATTCATCTTCATTTGCATCTCTTATATTGATGTTACTCATCTCATGCAAATCATGTAGTTTTTTATTCAATTCTTCAAGAATTGAACATGCTGATTCCAAATTGTCAGACCCAAATTCTCTCACAATCAATTCCTCCAATATAGTTGAATTAAGTTGTATATTATCAGGCATTTGGAAATAAGTCACCATTATTCTGCCAATCAGTTTTTCTATAGATTCACCTTCCTTTCTTCTTATGTTGTAGATTGCATTGCCACAATCATAATCCGATTGAATCTGATTTTGGTATGGAGAACCAATTGAAGGGCTAGCGGCTGAAGTGTTGTCCTCAATTACACCGTAGAATTCTTCCATGAACCACCACTCAAGTTCTTCCCATAATGAGATACTTTGTGGGGATAACAAGTTGAATGACTGCTCTGCAACATCCTCCAATGTTAGCACAAACCATTTCATGATCGTTTCTTCTGAGTAGATTCTGAAGGTCTCAATAAACCAATAAAATGATTTTAGATGCCCAATTGGTGATTCCCTTTCATCTCCATGGAACCTTGGCATATAGATATTCAACTCACAAGGAAATGCATATGGATACTCAGGGATGTTACCGAAATCCAATGGCTTAAAACTTCTTGGAATATTCTTGCCTCTTTGTGGCTGTGGTTGCCACTGTGCATATTTTTCTGAAGATGCTTCTCCAAAAAAATATGGATATTGAAACATACTGAATGTTACTGATCTTTTTCATTTAATTTTCCTTTTTACAGAATCGCCACCTCTTTCAAAGAGGACATAAGTTATTTCTTTCTTCTGAGTTCTCTCCCACAGCAGAGTCTTAATAATTCTTCCCCAGCAGAGTCGCCAATCTGTTGGGTCTCAAATCAACAGATTGGATGGGTTCTAAGGAAATGCCAACTCCTATGATCAAGCCCTCCAATTGACTTGGCCAACTTATAGAGTGAACCTATTTAGTTACTAACTCTCTCTCTTTAGGCTCTGCAGGACCTAGGCGGGTATACCTATTCACTGAATGTCTCCAATAAACAGTGCTTTTTATAGCAGATATGTTATCCTATTCTGATATCTCCTGATCTTGAAATGGCATGAGTTCCTTGAATGGAGATATAGCAGACGAGTTTAAGATTGTTATTTTGTTTTATGTTTCTTAATTACTCCTGCAGCTGTCGAAATAACTAATTATGAAGAGAAATGATAAGTATAACTTGAGATTTTAGCCAGTGCCTTCTTTACTGCATGGGTTACAGAGTCATTACAATCTTCTTCAGGACTTGTAGTGCGAATCTGTGAGACAGTTTTTTAACTCACCCCTAATGAACCTGTCAGTTACTATTTCTTTCAAAACCAAATGAATGCTTATATTATGTGCTGATTGAGTGAATTTAACCCTACCCTTAAGGGACCAGTCAATTAAGCTTTGCAAGGAACAATTACAATCCGCAGGCAAAACTTTTGTTGCAACATTATAACCTAAAGCATAGATTTGATCTTAAGAATATGAATAACCTTATCTTTATCAGATAATATCACAGACGATTGCCAAAAGGAAATGAAATAATCCACAACACATATGCAGGGAAACATTTGATCAAGATTTGTATTCCATTGAAGTTCGTATACAAAAGACTTACAGGCTGTCGTTCTTTCGCTCTTAATCCTCTCTAATAATATCTTTTCATTACAAAAATCATTCTCATATATGTATGAGGACGAAAGTTTTTCACGAAGAGACATGACTTTTCAAAATATTAGTCGTTAACTCGAGTGTTTCTAAACTTAAGCAAAAAAAGATTCAAAATCCCCAAATGATGAATGTAATCATCGTCTTTGAATGTCCTAACTCGAGGCGTTTGCTTTTTTAATTCATCCCCTAGCGTCAGGTATTTGAATATCATCTGGTTGACGGTAGGGGCCATATCCTTACTCCGATCAATTTCTGACAAGGCCCAATCCTTGACGCTGACAAGCTCCTTTCGCAAATCCTCCAAGGTTATTACCTCTCCTTCCTTGTAGACGGAAGGCATTCCAACGGGTCTTTCATCATCTAATTCTTTTAGATCTCTTCTCAGCATATCTTCGAGTTTGACATGATTATCCATATACGCGTTACCCTCAGCCTTTTCTTCTGACGTCATGGAATCGTCATTGCTTAGCACCCCCTGCAATCGTGCTCTTAACCGCTCATGCTTTGTTAGCGCTTTTATGGTCCCATTGTAAACTATCCAATATGGTTCGACCTGTAAGAGCATGGTGTTAAACCGATGTCCTATGATGTCATTGACCAATTTGTCCATTTTTTGCTGGATATTGTCTGCGCGTTTATTGGCCTTCTCTGCCTGATATTTCCAGTACAGGGCATCAGAGATGTCATCCAAGCTGCGTCCTGCGGGGTATGAGGTGTATTCGCTGATAGGAGTCCCCGTTTCTAATTGCAATACCTTTGCTTGCAGCTTCTGGTTTTCCTCCTTGGATTTTTCATATAATCCCTTGTATGTAATGTTTTCTCTGACCAGAAACTCTGTCTGGTCCAAGTTCAATCTTGCAACATCCAGGTTGAGCTTCGCAGTGACCCTAGGATCAGTCTTTCCAACCTGATGAACCATGAGGTGCCCAAAGGTTTCTTCTATATCCACAATGATTGGCCTCTTCCCTTTTGGATATAGTGCCCACTGTAGGAGAGCCTTTTTGTCTGGATCATATCCAGAGCCTAGGAACAGTTTATCTACCTCCTGGGGCAATACCTGCTGATTCAAATCTTGTTTCTTCAAAAAGCCATCAAATAAGAGTGCTGAGTTGATATCCCAACCAGAGAAGATGATCACACCGGCCTCTTTTAATAATTTCCTCCCCTTTTCAGGAGTCATATCTTTCATGAGGACATCAATTTCATCCTGTAATCTCTTCATCTGTTCTTCCTCTAGTTTTCCAGCCATGCTTCGTTTGACATGAGCCCCTTTGTATTGATATAGAAATGAGAGGAATTCCCTAGAGGAGGCGAATCCATCATCAGCAATGAAGTCCTCATGCTCAGTCATTCTTATGTCAACAACATCTTTGATGTTGATTTCTCCTGTGTCCATGTTCATTTCTGTTTCGAAACCAGGAGGATAATCCTCTCGAGGAGAATCAGGTGGGATACTACTGGCGGTTGATTTTGGTGACATGTGAGCTAGGGGCTGACTGTCTCTTTCAGTATTAATGAAGCGAAGGAATTGTGAAGGAACTCTGTGCATAATTTCAGCTTCATGTTGAAGCAGCCTTTTAGCTACCTCTAGAGGATCTTGGAGATTTCCAATTAGGTCTCCATCTATCATTCCCCTTGCCCTCTTCCATTTGTAGGCCTCCCAGACTAACTCACTCTTTCCTTTTAAAACTTTGGCCTCCTCTCGCTCAAGGTTCTTAATCAGGTCGTCTGGCATTTTGGCCATATGCATCCCAGCTTTGAGTTTCTGTGAGGCTCTGGCAGCTCTTATATATCCTTCAGGATCAAAATTCTCCCTAGGCTCACCCAGAGTCATGCCATAGTAATTTAATTTATTCTGTAATAAATGATAACTCTTCGAACTTTTGACAATGAAATCAGAGAAAACTAATAGACCTGGAACAATAGATTGTTTACCAAAATCAGTTAAATGTTTAGCACTGGCAATAGACAATTGCCTTATAATCTCCAAGCTAGCCACTCTGTCTGGCACCGTAATTGGAAGCATGTGTGGTTGCCCTTCATATCCAAATACCCTTATCTCTGTGTGATTATCATGGCAATACCAATCACCCCAATTATGTTCAATCTGTGATTCTGGAGAGAAATCCTTTGGCCTGAGGAACCTCTTAATTTCAGGGGACAAAGTATAATCCCTACGTTGTCCAAAAGCTGCACTGAGGGGTTTCACAAAGTATTCTTGAAAATGCCAATATTGGTTGTTCATAAACCTCTGGTCCCATACTGATACCCACAACTGAACCGGCTTCTTCAGACCATTCTTATCATAAGACCTGATGCTGAACTCATCTGGCCAGAAGTTAATTTCTTGTCCACAATAAAGAAGAATATGCATTAGCATGGAGTATAATGAAAAGTGAACATTCACAAGGTCTCCTTTCATTTTTTCCAGCCCATGATTCAAGGTATCCGCAACATAAGTAGCAAAATCAAATGACCTAGGGTCTTTTGATTGAATATCAGCACACAGAACCATAATCCCAACATCCATGAGTGGATGAGCCTCTATACCTAGTACTTGGGCTGCAGTATAATACGTATATTTGAAATATGGATGGAAGTGGTTGACATCAAATGGCACCTTGTCACTTTTGCCAAACTGAACAAATGACCCACCCACTTTTGGCCTGTGAACAGGTAGCCTCCAAGTCCTGTAGATATTTTCCAAACTAAAGAATTCCTGTGAAAGTTTCTTCATATCGATGCTTTCCTCGACTTCCCAGTCTAGATCAAAAACCATATCAATAGTCTGCTTGTTGATTACTACTAATGTATTCCCTCTGTAATCACATATGGTTTTAGTTCTCGGGTTGTAGCAATTTACCAGAGCTTTCATTAATTCTACGTCTACAAATACATTTGGAACTACTAACTTGCCTAAGTTCCTCTTCCACAGATTACTAATGGGTTCGGGTGCATCCCTTCTTTTGTAACCAAACAAAAATAACTCATGCCCTCTTATCTCAGTCCAAATGTCTCCTAGATTTTCAAATTTGTCCTCTAATCCTTCCTCTTCACTTTTAATCTTTTTGGACCTTACACTAGACGATGGACACTGGTCTAATAGGTCCTGAGTCAAAGCTCTTCCTTCTTTCTTCTGTCTTTTGGGCTTCTCTTCAGGGTTTAACTCTTTTCCTTTCCTACTCTTTTTAGAAGAAGAAGACGAAGGTTCCATAGTTACAGTAAATAAGAGAGACAATACTTACTTGGTAGAATGCTCAACTCTTCTGGTTATCGTTTGCAAATCTCTGCAAGTTCTTCACAGCTTTCAATCTCTTAGCATCGATCTGATTCTTACGAAAATTCACTCAGCTTAACTGTAATTGAATGGGCAACTTGTGTATAGTTAATGTTCTGCATCTGTAACGGCTACTCAAGTGTTTTAAATTTAATTGCAGATGTGACACTTTTCAACTGGGGCTTTAATTCCTTCGCGGGAAGTACAGTCCGCTCAAAGTGCGCGCGTTTCAAATTATCAATGAAACCCTTGTCTTCGGCCGAGTGTTTGAATCTTCCATCGAAAGCTCATTCTCTTCGATAATATTGTTTTGGTGAAAAACTTACGTCGAGAAGCCGCTTTTAAGACTCATCGAAATCACTTTTTCATCGATAGTCTCCCTTTTCGACAAGTTGCTCGCGAGTTTCATCGATGCCATACTTTCGATGAGTTTCTTTCTTCGATGAAGGCTTATGAGTGTTCATCGATATCCCCTTTTTCATCGATATCCTTTTTATCGATGAAACAACTTTTCTTTTGTTCGACACCACGTTCATCGATGAAACTTGCATTTCGATGAATGTCTCTTGAGTTTCCTCGGTAACGATATTTCTTCGAAATCAACTTTTGCCTTTTCGCCTTTTGCTTTTACCTTTTCGATGAAACGTGGGGTATCGATGAGCGGTTTCTTGCGTTCATCGAAGGTAACTTCTTGCCGAAACACCTTTGCTTAGCGCTTTATATGCCCTGTGTCGATGAAAACGCTCTTTCGATGAAACTTCTCCTGCAGTGCTCGACACAGCTTACTGGTCGAAATATCCATTAGTCTTCATGCTTATGGAAACATATATTATTATTTTTTTTATTTTTATTATATTTTTTCTTTTAAAAATAGTGCTCAACAGGAGGCACAACAAGGTTTCAAGATGCAAGTTGTGATTCTGGAGCCGATAGCGTCAAAATTTGACTTTGACACACATCGTGCTTTTAGAACCTTGTTTTGGAGCTTATGCCTCAAAATCTTCGATTTCAAAGCATCAAAATTGGTGTTTGGAGGCACAACAATCCTTCAAGACGCAAGTTGCTATTATGGAGCCTCTAGTGAAAAAATGTGATTTTGATGCAGGTTCTGAACTTGATTGTGATTTTGGAGCCTCTAGTGTCCCAATTCGAGAGTTGGTAGCATCAAAATACAATTTTGATGTACATCGTGCTCTTAGAACCTTATTTCGGATCTTATGCCTTGAAAGCCCTGAGTTTGGAAAATCAAAATCAATGTTTTGAGGCACAACAAGGTTTCAAGAAGCAAGTCCTTATTCTGGAGCTTATAGCATCAAAATTCCATTTTGACGCACATCATTCTCTTAGAAGCTCATTTAGGAGATTGTGCCTCGAAAGACCTAGTTTTTGAGTATCAAAATCAATGTTTGGAGGCACAATAAGGTTTCTAGATCCAAGTCTTGATTCTAGAGTCAATAGTGTGAAAATCTGATTTTGGCACACATCATGCTCTTAGAACCTCATTCGAAGGTTGTCCCTCAAAAGCCTCATTTTTGGAGCATAAAAATTAGTTTTTTGAGGCACAACAAGGTTTTAAGATGCAAGCCTCAATTCTAGAGCTAGTAGAATTAAAATTGAATTTTGATGCACATTGTGCTCTTAGAACCCTGTTTTAAAAAGTGTGCCTCAAAAGCCCCAGTTTTGGAGCATCAAAATCAATGTTTGGAGGCACCACAAGTTTCAAAATGCAAGTCCTAATTCTGGAGCCGGTAGCGTCAAAATTTGATTTTGACGCACATCGTGTTCTTAGAACCTTGTTTTGGAGCTGATACCTAACAATCTTTAGTTTCAAATCATCAAAATTGGTGTTTGGAGGCACAACAAACTTTCAAGACGCAAGTCCCTATTACGGAGCCTGTAATGTCAAAACGTGGTTTTGATGCACATCATGCTCTTAGAACCTTGTTTTGGAGCGTGTGGCTCGAAAGCTCCAGTTTCTAAACATCAAAATCAATGTTTAAAGGCACAATAAGGTTTCAAGACACATGTCCTGATTCTCAAGCTGATAGCGTCAAAACACAATTTTTACAAACATGGTGTTCTTAGAACCTCATTTCGGAGGTTGTGCCTCAAATTTCGCATTTTAGCAGCACAAAAATTATTGTTTGGAGGCACAACAAGGTTTCAAGATGCAAGTCGTGATTCTGGCACCGATAGCAACAAAATTTGACTTTGACGCACATTGTGCTTTTAGAACCTTGTTTTGGAGCTTATGCCTCAAAATCTTTGGTTTCAAAGCATCAAAATTGGTGTTTGGAGGCACAACAATCCTTCAAGACGCAAGTCGCTATTATGGAGCCTCTAGTGAAAAAATGTGATTTTGATGCACGTTCTGATTTTGATTGTGATTTTGGAGCCTCTAGTGTCCCAATTCGAGAGTTGGTAGCGTCAAAATACAATTTCGATGTACATCGTGCTCTTAGAACCTTATTTCGGATCTTGTGCCTTGAAAGCGCTGAGTTTGGAAAATCAAAATCAATGTTTTGAGGCACAACAAGGTTTCAAGAAGCAAGTCCTTATTCTGGAGCTTATAGTATAAAAATTCCATTTTGACGCACATCATTCTCTTAGAAGCTCATTTAGGAGATTGTGCCTCGAAAGACCTAGTTTTTGAGTATCAAAATCAATGTTTGGAGGCAAACCAAGGTTTCTCGATCCAAGTCTTGATTCTAGAGTCAATAGCGTGAAAATCTGATCTTGGCACACATCATGCTCTTAGAACCTCATTCGGAGGTTGTCCCTCAAAAGCCTCATTTTTGGAGCATAAAAATTAGTCTTTGGAGGCAAAACAAGGTTTCAAGACATAAGTTCCAATTCTAGAGTCGGTAGCATCAAAACGCAATTTTGATGTACATCATGCTCTTCGAACCTCATTTCAGAACTTGTGCCTTGAAAGCCCTGATTTTGGAACATCAAAATCAATGTTTTGGGGCACAACAAGGTTTCAAGAAGCAAGGTTTTGAAGCTTGTGCCTCAAAAGCCCCGGTTTCGGAGCATCAAAACCAGTGTTTAGAGGCACAACAAGGTTCCAAAATGCAAGCCCCAATTCTAGAGCCAATAGCAAAAAAATTCAATTTTGATGCAAATTGTGCTCTTCGAACTGTGTTTTAGAAATTGTGCGTCAAAAGCCCATTTTTCGGAGCATCAAAATCGATGTTTGGAGGCACAACAAGGTTTCAAGATGCAAGTCCTGATTCTGGAGCCGGTAGTGTCCAACTTTGAGTTTGACGCACATCACGCTCTTAGAACCTTGTTTTGGAACTTATGCCTCAAAATCTTCAATTTCGAAGCATCAGAATTGGTGTTTGTAGGGACAACAAGCTTTCAAGATGCAAGTCCCTATTCCGGAGCCTGTAGTGTCAAAACGCAATTTTGATGCACATCGTGCTCTTAGAACCTCGTTTCAGAGCGTGTGGCTCGAAAGCTCTAGATTCAAAACATCAAAATCAATGTTTAAAGGTACAACAAGGTTTTAAGACACAAGTCCCGATTCTCAAGCTGATAGCGTCAAAAGACAATTTTGACAAACATGGTCTTTTTACAGCCTAGTTTCGACGGTCGTGCCTTAAAAGCCTCATTTTTGGAGCATAAAAATTAGTCTTTGGAGGCAAAACAAGTTTTCAAGAATAAAGTCTTTATTCCAGATTCGATAGCGTCAAAACGCAATTTTGATGCACATTGTGCTCTTAGAACCTTGTTTTAGAAAGTGTGCCTCAAAAGCCCCAGTTTTGGAGCATCAAAATCAATGTTTGGAGGCAACACAAGGTTTCAAAATGCAACTCCTAATTCTGGAGCCGGTAGCGTCAAAATTTGATTTTGACGCACATCGTGTTCTTAGAACCTTGTTTTGGAGCTGATACCTCACAATCTTTAGTTTCAAATCATCAAAATTGGTGTTTGGAGGCACAACAAACATTGAAGATGCAAGTCCCTATTACGGAGCCTGTAATGTCAAAACATGGTTTTGATGCACATCGTGCTCTTAGAACCTTGTTTTGGAGTGTGTGGCTCGAAAGCTCCAGTTTCTAAACATCAAAATCAATGTTTAAAGCCACAATAAGGTTTCAAGACACAAGTCCTGATTCTCAAGCTGATACCGTCAAAACACAATTTTTAAAAACATGGTGTTCTTAGAACCTCATTTCGGAGGTTGTCCCTCAAAAGTGGCATTTTTGGAGCACAAAAATTATTGTTTGGAGGCACAACAAGGTTTCAAGATGCAAGTTGTGAGTCTGGAGCCGATAGCGTCAAAATTTGACTTTGACGCACATCATGCTTTTAGAACCTTGTTTTGGAGCTTATGCCTCAAAATCTTCGGTTTCAAAGCATCAAAATTGGTGGTTGGAGGCACAACAATCATTCAAGATGCAAGTCGCTATTATGGAGCGCCTACTGAAAAAATGTGATTTTGATGCACGTTCTGATTTTGATTGTGATTTTGGAGCCTCTAGTGTCCCAATTCGAGAGTTGGTAGCGTCAAAATACAATTTTGATGTACATCGTGCTCTTAGAACCTTATTTCGGATCTTGTGCCTTGAAAGCCCTGAGTTTGGAAAATCAAAATCAATGTTTTGAGGCACAACAAGGTTTCAAGAAGCAAGTCCTTATTTGGGAGCTTATAGCATCAAAATTCCATTTTGACGCACATCATTCTCTTAGAAGCTCATTTAGGAGATTGTGCCTCGAAAGACCTAGTTTTTTAGTATCAAAATCAATGTTTGGAGGCACAACAAGGTTTCTAGATCCAAGTCTTGATTCTAGAGTCAATAGCATGAAAATCTGATTTTGGCACACATCATGCTCTTAGAACCTCATTCGGAGGTTGTCCCTCAAAAGCCTCATTTTTGGAGCATAAAAATTAGTCTTTGGAGGCAAAACAAGGTTTCAAGACATAAGTTCCAATTCTAGAGTCGGTAGCATCAAAACGCAATTTTGATGTACATCATGCTCTTCGAACCTCATTTCAGAACTTGTGCCTTGAAAGCCCTGATTTTGGAACATCAAAATCAATGTTTTGGGGCACAACAAGGTTTCAAGAAGCAAGGTTTTGAAGCTTGTGCCTCAAAAGCCCCGGTTTCGGAGCATCAAAACCAGTGTTTAGAGGCACAACAAGGTTCCAAAATGCAAGCCCCAATTCTAGAGCCAGTAGCAACAAAATTCATTTTTGATGCAAATTGTGCACTTCGAACTGTGTTTTAGAAATTGTGCATCAAAAGCCCATGTTTCGGAGCATCAAAATCGATGTTTGGAGGCACAACAAGGTTTCAAGATGCAAGTCCTGATTCTGGAGCCGGTAGTGTCAAACTTTGAGTTTGACGCACATCACGCTCTTAGAACCTTGTTTTGGAAATTATGCCTCAAAATCTTCAATTTCGAAGCATCAGAATTGGTGTTTGGAGGCACAACAAGCTTTCAAGATGCAAGTCCCTATTCCGGAGCCTGTAGTGTCAAAACGCAATTTTGATGCACATCGTGCTCTTAGAACCTCATTTCAGAGCGTGTGGCTCGAAAGCTCTAGATTCAAAACATCAAAATCAATGTTTAAAGGTACAACAAGGTTTTAAGACACAAGTCCCGATTCTCAAGCTAGTAGCGTCAAAAGACAATTTTGACAAACATGGTGTTTTTACAACCTCGTTTCAATGGTCGTGCCTTAAAAGCCTCATTTTTGGAGCATAAAAATTAGTGTTTGGAGGCAAAACAAGGTTTCAAGAAACAACTCTTTATTCCACAGTCGGTAGCTTCAAAATGCAATTTTGATGGACATTGTGCTCTTAGAACCCTGTTTTAGTAAGTTTGCCTCAAAAGCCCTAGTTTTGGAGCATCAAAATCAATGTTTGAAGCCACCACAAGGTTTCAAAATGCAAGTCCTAATTCTGGAGCCGGTAGCGTCAAAATTTGATTTTGACGCACATCGTGTTCTTAGAACCTTGTTTTGGAGCTGATACCTCACAATCTTTAGTTTCAAATCATCAAAATTGGTGTTTGGAGGCACAACAAACTTTCAAGATGCAAGTCCCTATTACGGAGCCTGTAATGTCAAAACGTGGTTTTGATATACATCGTGCTCTTAGAACCTTGTTTTGGAGCATGTGGCTCGAAAGCTCCAGTTTCTAAACATCAAAATCAATGTTTAAACGCACAATAAGGTTTCAAGACACAAGTCCTGATTCTCAAGCTGATAGCGTCAAAACACAATTTTTACAAACATGGTGTTCTTAGAACCTCATTTCGGAGGTTGTGCCTGAAAAGTGGCATTTTTGTAACACAAAAATTATTGTTTGGAGGCACAACAAGGTTTCAAGATGCAAGTCGTGATTCTGGAGCCGATAGCATCAAAATTTGACTTTGACGCACATCGTGCTTTTAGAACCTTGTTTTGGAGCTTATGCCTCAAAATCTTCGGTTTCAAAGCATCAAAATTGGTGTTTGGAGGCACAACAATCCTTCAAGACGCAAGTCGCTATTATGGAGCCTCTAGTGAAAAAATGTGATTTTGATGCACGTTCTGATTTTGATTGTGATTTTGGAGCCTCTAGTGTCCCAATTCGAGAGTTGGTAGCGTCAAAATAGAATTTTGATGTACATCGTGCTCTTAGAACCTTATTTCGGATCTTGTGGCTTGAAAGCTCTGAGTTTGGAAAATCAAAATCAATGTTTTGAGGCACAACAAAGTTTCAAGAAGCAAGTCCTTATTCTGGAGCTTATAGTATCAAAATTCCATTTTGATGCACATCATTCTCTTAGAAGCTCATTTAGGAGATTGTGCCTCGAAAGACCTAGTTTTTGAGTATCAAAATCAATGTTTGGAGGCACAACAAGATTTCTAGATCCAAGTCTTGATTCTAGAGTCAATAGCGTGAAAATCTGATTTTGGCACACATCATGCTCTTAGAACCTCATTCGGAGGTTGTCCCTCAAAAGCCTCATTTTTTTAGCATAAAAATTAGTGTTTGGAGGCACAACAAGGTTTCAAGACACAAGTCCCAATTCCAGAGTCGGTAGCATCAAAACGCAATTTTGATGTACATTATGCTCTTTGAACCTCATTTCAGAGCTTGTGCCTTGAAAGCCCTGATTTTGGAACATCAAAATCAATGTTTTGGGGCACAACAAGGTTTCAAGAAGCAAGGTTTTGAAGCTTGTGCCTCAAAAGCCCCGGTTTCGGAGCATCAAAACCAGTGTTTAGAGGCACAACAAGGTTCCAAAATGCAAGCCCGAATTCTAGAGCCAATAGCAACAAAATTTAGTTTTGATGCAAATTGTGCTCTACGAACTGTGTTTTAGAAATTGTGCGTCAAAAGCCCAAGTTTTGGAGCATCAAAATCGATGTTTTGAGGCACAACAAGGTTTCAAGATGCAAGTCCTGATTCTAGAGCCGGTAGTGTCAAAATTTGATTTTGACGCACATCAGGCTCTTAGAACCTTATTTTGGAACTTATGCCTCAAAATCTTCAATTTCGAAGCATCAGAATTGGTGTTTGGAGGCACAACAAGCTTTCAAGATACAAGTCCCTATTCTGGAGCCTGTAGTGTCAAAACGCAATTTTGATGCACATCGTGCTCTTAGAGGCTCAAAAGCTCTAGATTCAAAACATCAAAATCAATGTCTAAAGGTACAACAAGGTTTTAAGACATAAGTCCCGGTTCTCAAGCTGATAGTGTCAAAAGATAATTTTGACAAACATGGTGTTTTTACAACCTCGTTTCAAAGGTCGTGCCTTAAAAGCCTCATTTTTGTAGCATAAAAATTAGTGTTTGGAGGCAAAACAAGGTTTCAAGAAACAAGTCTTTATTCCAGAGTCGATAGCGTCAAAACACAATTTTGATGTACATCATGCTCTTAGAACCTCATTTCAGAGCTTGTTCCTTGAAAGCCCTGATTTTGGAATGTCAAAATCAATGTTTTGAGGCACAACAAGGTTTCAAGAAGCAAGTCCCTGTTGCAAAGCCTGTAGTGTCAAAATTCTATTTTGACGCACATCATTCTCTTAGAAGCTCATTTCGGAGCTTGTGCCTCGAAAGACCTAGTTTTGGAGCATCAAAATCAATGTTTGGAGGCGCAACAAGGTTTCAAGATGCAAGCCTCGACTCTAGAGTCAATAGCATCAATATCTGATTTTGGCGCACATCGTGCTCTTAGAACCTTAGTACGAAGCTTGTGCCTCGAAAGCCTCAGTTTGAAAGCATCAAAATAAGTGCTTTGAGGCACAACAAGGTTTCATGTTGCAAGCCCTAATTCTAGAGCCAGTAGCATCAAAATTCAATTTTGATGCACATTGTGCTCTTAGAACCCTGTTTTAGAAATTGTGCCTCAAAACACCAGTTTTGGAGCATCAAAATCATTCTTTGGAGGCACAACAAGGTTTCAAGATGCAAGTCATGATTGTGAAGCGGGTAGCATTAAAATTGGATTTTATGCACATCATGCCTTTGCAACCTTGTTTTGGAGCTTATGCCTCGAAATCTTTGGTTTCGAAGCATCAAAATTGGTGTGTGGAGGCACAACAAGCTTTCAAGACGCAAGTCCCTATTCTGGAGACTGTAGTGTCAAAATATGATTTTGATGTACATTGTGCTCTTAGAACCTCATTTCGGAGCTTATGCCTTGAAAGCCCTGATTTTGGAACATCAAAATCAGTGTTTGGAGGCACAACAAGGTTTCAAGAAGCAAGTCCCTATTCTGGAGCTTGTAGCGTTGAAATGGAATTTTGACACAACATTCTCTTTGAAGCTCATTTCCAAGCTTGTGCCTCGAAAGACCCAGTTTTGGATCATCAAAATCAATGTTTGGAGGCACAACAAGGTTTCAAGATGCAAGTCCTAATTCTAGAGTCAATAGCGTTAAAATCTGATTTTAGCGTTAAAATCAATGTTTTGAGGCAAAATAAGGTTTCAAGATGCAAGCCACGATTCTACAACCAGTAGCATCATAATTCAATTTTGATGCACATTGTGCTCTTAGAACCCTGTTTTAGAAATTGTGCCTCAAAAGGCCTAGTTTTGGAGCTTCAAAACCGATGTTTGGAGGCACAACAATGTTTCAAGACACAAGTCCCGGTTCTAAAGTCGGTAGTGTCAAAACAAAATTTTCATGTATATCGTGCTCTTAGAACCTCATTTCAAAGCTTGTGCCTTCAAAGCCTCATTTTTGGAACATAAAAATTAGTGTTTGGAGGCACAAAGAGGTTTCAAAATCAATGTTTTGAGGCACAACAAGGTTTCAAGAAGCAAGTCCCTTCTAGAGCTTGTAGCGTCAAAATTATATTTTGCCGCACATCATTCTCTTAGAAGCTCATTTCGGAGCATCAAAATCAATGTTTGGAGGCACAACAAGGTTTCAAGATGCAAGCCCAGATTCTAGAGCAAGTGGCATCAAAATTCAATTTTGACGCATATTGTGCTCTTAGAACCCTGTTTTAAAATTTGTGCCTCAAAAGCCCCAGTTTTGGAGCATCAAAATCGATGTTTGGAGGCACAACAAGGTTACAAGATGCAAGTCTTGATACTGGAGTTGGTAGCATCAAAATTTGATTTTCACACACATCGTGCTCTCAGAACTATTTTGGAACTTATGCCTCAAAATCTTCAGTTTCGAAGCATCAAAATTAGTGTTTGGAGGCACAATAAACTTTCAAAACACAAGTCCCTATTCCGGAGCCTGTACTATCAAAACATGATTTTGATACACATTGTGCTCTTAGAACCTTGTTTTGGATTGTGTGGCTCGAAAGCTCCAGTTTCAAAACATCAAAATTAATGTTTAAAGGCACAGCAAGTTTACAAGACACAAGTCCCGATTCTCAAGCTGATAGCGTCAAAACACAATTTTGACAAACATGGTGTTCTTAGAAACTCATTTTGGAGGTTGTGCCTCAAAAGTCTCATTTTTGGAGCATAAAAATAAGTGTTTGGAGGCACAACAAGGTTTCAAGACATGAATTCCAATTTCAGAGTTGGTAGCGTCAAAATGCAATTTTGATGTACATCGTGGTCTTAGAACCTCATTTCGGAGCTTGTGCCTTCAAACCCCTGATTTTGGAACATCAAAATCAATGTTTAGAGGCAGAACAAGGTTACAAGATGCAAGTCCCGATTCTAGAGTCAATAGCATCAAAATCTTATTTTGGCACACATTGTGCTCTTACAACCTCATTTCGAAGCTTGTGCCTCGAAAGCGTCATTTTCAGAGCATCAAAATCAGTTTTTTGAGGCACAATAAGGTTTCAAGATTCAAGCCTTGATTCTAGAGCCAGTAGCATCAAAATTCAAATTCGATGCACATTGTACTCTTAGAACCCTATTTTAGAAATTGTGCCTCAAAAACCCCAGTTTTGGAGCATCAAAATCAATGTTTGGAGGCACAAGAAGGTTTCAAGATGCAAGTCCTGATTCTAGAGGTGGTAGCGTCAAAATTTGATTTTGACGCACACCGTGCTCATAGATCCTTCTTATGGAGATTATGCGTCAAAATCTTCAGTTTCAAAGCATCGAAATTGGTGTTCGGATGGACAACAAGCTTTCAAGATGCAAGTCCCTATTCCGGAAGCTATAGTGTCAACACGTGATTTTGATGCACATCGTGCTCTTAGAACGTCATTTCAGAGTGTGTGCCTCGTAAGCTCTAGTTTCAAAACATCAAAATCAATGTTTAAAGCCACAACAAGGTTTCAAGACGCAAGTCCCGATTCTCAAGTTGATAGAGTCAAAACACGATTTTGACAAACATGGTGTTCTTAGAACCTCATTTCGCAGGTCCTGACTCAAAAGCCTCATTTTTGGAGAATAAAAATTAGTGTTTGGAGGCACAATAAGGTTTCAAGACACGAGTCTCAATTCCAATGTCGGTAGCATCAAAACGCAATTCTGATGTACGTCGTGCTCTTAGAACCTCATTTCGGAGCTTGTGCCTTGAAAGCCCTGATTTTGGAACATCAAAATCAATGTTATGAGGCACAACAAGGTTTCAAGAAGCAAGTCCCTATTCCTGAACCTGTAGCATCAAAAGTCCATTTTGACACACATCATTCTCTTAGACGCTCATTTCAGAGCTTGTGCCTCGAAAGACCCATTTTTGGAGTATCAAAATCAATGTTTAGAGACACAACAAGGTTTCAAGATGCAAGTCCCAATACTAGAGTCAATAGCGTCAAAATCTAATTTTCGCACACATCATGCTCTTATAACCTCATTTCGAAGCTTGTGCCTCGAAAGCCCTAGTTTTTGAGCATCAAAATCAGTGTTTTGAGGCACAACAAGGTTTTAAGATGCAAGCCCCGATTCTAGAGCTAGTAGCATCAAAACTCAATTTTGATGCACATTGTTTTCTTAGAACCCCCGTTTTAGAATTTTGGCTCAAAAGCCCCAGTTTAGGAGCATCAACATCAATGTTTAAAGGCACAACAACATTTCAACACACAAGTCCTGATTCTCAAGCTGATAGCGTCAAAACACGATTGTGACTAACATCAAAATCATTGTTTTTAGGCACAACAAGGTTTCAAGATGCAAGCCCCGATTCTAGAGCCAACATCAAAATTCATTTTTGATGCACATTTTGCTCTTAGAACCTGTTTTAAAAGTTGTGCCTCAAAAGCCCCAGTTTTGGAGCATCAAAATCGATATCTGGAGGCACAACAAGGTTTCAAGATGCAAGTACTGGTTATGGAGTTGGTAGCGTCAAAATTTGATTTTGAGACACATTGTGCTCTTAGAACCTTTTTTTGGAACTTATGCCTCAAAATATTTGGTTTTGAAGCATCAAAATTTGTGTTTGGAGGCACAACAAGCTTTCAAGATGCAACTCCCTATTCCGGAGCCTGTAGTGTCAAAACATGATTTTGATGCACACCATGCTCTTAGAACCGCGTTTTGGAGCGTATGGCCCGAAAGCTCCAGTTTCAGATAATAAAAATCATTGTTTAAAGGCACAACAAGGTTTCAAGATATAAGTCCCGATTCTCAAGCTGATAGCATCATAACATGATTTTGACAAACATGGTGTTCTTAGAACCTCATTTCAGAGGTTGTGCCTCAAAAGCCTCATTTTTGGAGCATAAAAATTAGTGTTTGGAGGCACAACAAGCTTTTAAGACACAAGTCCCAATTCCAGAGTCGGTAGCTTCAAAACGCAATTTTGATGTACATTGTGCTCTTAGAACCTCATTCCAGAGCTTGTGGCTTGAAAGCCCTGATTTTGGAACAACCATATGAATGTTTTGTGGCACAACAAGGTTTCAAGAAGCAAGTTTCTATTCCGAAGTCTGTAGCGTCAAAATTCTATTTTGACACACATCATTCTCTTAGAAGCTTATTTCGGAGCTTGTGCCTCGAAAGGCCCAGTTTTGGAGCATCAAAATAGATTTTTTGAGGCACAACAAGGTTTCAAGAAGCAAGTCACGATTCTAGAGTCAATAGCGTCAAAATTTGATTTTGGTACACATTGTGCTCTTAGAACCTCATTTTGAAGCTTGTGCCTCAAAAGCACTGATTTCGGAGCATCAAAATCAATGTTTTGAGGCACAACAAGGTTTCAAGATGCAAGCCCAGATTCTAGAGCCAATAACGTCAAAATTTAATTTTGATGCACATCACGCTCTTAGAACCTTGTTTTAGAGCTTATGCCTCAAAATATTTGCTTTCGAAGCATCGAAATTGGTGTTTGGAGGCACAACAAGCTTTCAAGATGCAAGTCCTTATTCTGGAGCCTGTAGTTTCAAAACATGATTTTGATGCACATCATGCTCTTAGAACCTCATTTTGGAGCGTGTGGCTTGAAAGCTCCAGTTTCAAAACATCAAAATCAATATTTAAAGGCACAAAAAGGTTTCAAGACACAAGTCTTGATTCTCAAGATGATAGCATCAAAACATGATTTTGACAAACATGGTATTCTTAGAAACCTGATTTCAGAGGTTGTGCCTCAAAAGCCTCATTTTTGGAGCATAAAAATTAGTGTTTGGAAGCACAACAAGGTTTCGAGACACAAATCCCAATTCTAGAGTTAGTAGTATCAAAATGCAATTTTTATGTACATCGTGCTCTTAGAACCTCATTTCGGAGCTTGTGCCTTGAAAGCCTTGATTTTGGAACATCAAAATCATTGTTTCAAGGCACAACAAGGTTTCTAGAAGAAAGTCCCTATTCTGGAGCCTGTAGCATCAAAATTACATTTTGACACACATAATTCTCTTAGAAGCTCATTTCGGAGCTTGTGCCTCGAAAGACCTAGTTTTGGAGCATCAAAATCAATGTTTGGAGGCACAACAAGGTTTGAAGAACCTCATTTCAAATCTTGTGCCTCGAAAGCCTCGGTTTCGGAGCATCAAAATCAATGTTTTGAGGCACAACAAGGTTTCAAGATGCAAGCCCCAATTCTACAGCCACTAGCATCAAAGTTGAGTTTTGATGCACATTGTGCTCTTAGAACCCTGTTGTAGAAATTATGCCTCAAAAGCCCTAGTTTTGGAGCATCAAAATTGATGTTTGGAGGCACAACAAGGTTTCAAGATGTAAGTCCTGATTCTGGAGCCGGTAGCATCAAAATTTGATTTTCACATACATCGTGCTCTTAGAACCTTGTTTTGGAGTTTATGCTTCAAAATCTTTGGTTTTGAAGCATCGAAATTGGTGTTTGAAACGCACAACAAGCTTTCAAGAGGCAAGTCCCTATTCCAGAGCCTGTAGTGTCAAAACGTGATTTTGATGTACATCGTGCTCTTAGAACCTCGTTTCAGAGCATATGGCTCGAAAGCTCCAGTTTCAAAACATCAAAATCAATGTTTAAAGGCAAAACAAGGTTTCAAGACACATGTCCCGATTTTCAAGCTGATAGCATGAAAACATGATTTCGACAAACATGGTATTCTTAGAACCTCATTTCAGAGGTTGTGCCTCAAAAGTCTCTTTTTTGGAGGATTAAAATTAGTGTTTGGAGGCACAACAAGGTTTCGAGACACAAGTCCCAATTCCAGAATCGGTAGCGTCAAAACGCAATTTTCATGTACATCATGCTCTTAGAACCTTATTTCAAAGCTTGTGGCTTGAAAGCCCTGATTTTGGAATATCAAAATCAACGTTTTGAGGCACAACAAGGTTTCAAGAAGTTGTTCCCTATTATGGAGCCCGTAGCATCAAAATTCTATTTTGATGCACATCATTCTCTAAGAAGCTTATTTCGGAGCTTGGGCCTCGAATAAACCGGTTTTGAAACATCAAAATCAATGTTTGGAGGCACAATAAGGTTTGAAGATGCATGTCCCGATTCTAGAGTCAATAGCGTCAAAATCAGATTTTGGCACACATCCTGCTCTTAGAACCTCATTTCGAAGCTTGTGCCTCGAAAGACCTGGTTTCAAAACATCAAAATCAGTGTTTTGAGGCACAACAAGGTTTCAAAATGCGAGCCCCGATTCTAGAGCCAGTAGCATCAAAATTCAATTTTGATGCACATTGTGCTCTTAGAACCCTGTTTAAGAAATTTTGCCTCAAAAGCCTTATTTTTGGAGCATCAAAATCAATGTTTGGAGGCACAACAAGGTTTCAAGATGCAAGTCCTGATTCTGGAACCGGTAGCATCAAAATTTGATTTTGACGCGCATCATGCTCTTAGAACCTTGTTTTGGAGCTTATGCCTCAAAATCTTTAGTTTCGAAGCATTGAAATTGGTTTTTGAAGGCATAACAAGCTTTCAAGACGCAAGTCCCTATTCCAGAGCCTGTAGTGTCAAAACGTTATTTTGATGCACATAGTGCGTGCTCTTAGAACCTCATTTCGGAGCATGTGGCTTGAAAGCTCCAGTTTAAAAACATCAAAATTAATGTTTAAAGGCACTACAAGGTTTCAAGACACAAGTCTCGATTCTCAAGCTGATAGCATCAAAACATGATTTTTACAAACATGGTGTTCTTAGAACCTCATTTCGGAGGTCGTGCCTCAAAAGCATCATTTTTGGAGCATAAAAATTAGTGTTTGGAGGCACAACAAGGTTTCAAGACAAAAGTCCCAATTTCAGAGTCGGTAGCATCAAAACACAATTTTGATGTACATCGTGCTCTTAGAACCTCATTTCGGAGCTTGTGCCTTGAAAGCCCTGATTTTGGAACATCAAAATCAATGTTTTGAGGCACAACAAGGTTTTAAGAAGTAATTCTCTATTCCGGAGCCTGTAGCATCAAAACTCTATTTTGACGCATATCATTCTCTTAGAAGCTCATTTCAGAGCTTGTGCCTCGAAAGACCCAGTTTTGGAGCATCAAAATCAATGTTTGGTGGCACAACAAGGTTTCAAGATGCAAGTCCCGATTCTAGAGCCAGTAGCATCAAAATTCAATTTTGATGCACATTGTGCTCTTAGAACCCTGTTTTAGAAATTGTGCCTCAAAAGCCCCAGTTTTGGAGCATCAAAATCGATGTTTGGACGCACAAGAAGGTTTCAAGATGCAAGTCCTGATTCTCGAGCTGGTAGCGTCTAAATTTGATTTTGACGAACATTGTGCTCTTAGAACCTTGTTCTGGAGCTTATGCCTCAAAATCTTTGCTTTCAAAGTGTTGAAATTGGTGTTTGGAGGCACAACATGCTTTCAAGATGCAAGTCATTATCCCACAGGATATAGTTTCGAAACGTGATTTTGATGCACATCATGCTCTTATAACCTCATTTTGGAGCACGTGGCTCGAAAGTTCCAATTTCAAAACATCAAAATCAATGTTTAAAGGCACAACAAGGTTTCAAGACACAAGTCTTGATTCTCAAGATGATAGCATCAAAACATGATTTTGACAAACATGGCGTTCTCAGAACGTCATTTCGGAGGTCGTGCCACAAAAGCCTCATTTTTGGAGCATAAAAATTTGTGTTTGCAGGCACAAAAAGGTTTCAAGACACAAGTCCAAATTTCAGAGTCGGTAGCATCAAAACGTAATTTTGATGTACATCGTGATCTTAGAACCTCATTTTGACGCTTGTGCCTTGAAAGCCCTAATTTGGGAACATCAAAATGAATGTTTTGAGGCACAACAAGGTTTCAAGAAGCAAGTGCCTATTCCGGAGTGCATCATTCTCTTAGAAGCTCATTCAGGAGCTTGTGCCTTGAAAGACCCAGTTTTGGAGCCTGAAAATCAATGTTTGAAGGCACAACAAGGTTTCAAGATGCAAGTCCTGATTCTAGAGTCAATAGCGTCAAAATCTGATTTTGGCACCCATCGTGCTCTTAGAACATCATTTCGAAGCTTGTGCCTCGAAAGCCCCAGTTTTGGAGCATCAAAATCAGTCTTTTGAGCCAAAACAAGGTTTCAAGATGCAAGTCCCTATTCCAGAGCCTGTAGTGTCAAAACTTGATTTTGATGCACATCATGCTCTTAGAACCTCGTTTCAGAGCGTGTGGCTCGAAAGCTCTAGATTCAAAACATCAAAATCAATATTTAAAGGTACAACAAGGTTTTAAGACTCAAGTTTCAAAACATCAAAATCAATATTTAAAGGAACAACAATTTTTCATGAAACAAGTCCCGATTCTCAAGCTGATGGCGTCAAAACATGATTTTGAAAAACATGGTGTTCTTAGAAACTCATTTCAGATGTTGTGCCTCAAAAGCCTCATTTTTGGAGCATAAACGTTAGAGTTTGGAGGCACAACAATATTTCAAGACACAAGTCCCAATTCTATAGTGGGTAATGTCAAAATGCAATTTTGATGTACATCATGGTCTTAGAGCCTCATTTCAAAGCTCGTGCCTTGAAAGCCCTGATTTTGGAACATTAAAATCAATGCTTTCAGGCACAATAAGGTTTCAAGAAGCAAGTCCCTATTCTGGAGCCTGTAGCATCAAAATTCAATTTTGACGCACATCATTCTCTTAGAAGCTCATTTTAGAGCTTGTCCCTCGAAAGACCCAGTTTTGAAGCATCAAATTCAATGTGTGGAGGCACAACAACGTTTGAAGATGTAAGTGTCAATTCTAGAGTCAATAGCGTGAAAATTTGATTTTGGTACAAGTTCCGAATCTAGAGTTAATAGCGTCAAAATCTGATTTTGCCTTACATCATGCTCTTAGAATCTCATTTCAAAGCTTGTGCCTCGAAAGCCCCATTTTCAGAGTATCTAAATTTGTGTTTAGAGGCACAACAAGGTTTCAAGATGCAAGATCCAATTCTAGAGTGAGTAGCATCAAAATTCAATTTTGATGCACATTGTGCTCTTAGAACCCTGTTTTAGAAATTGTGCCTCAAAAGCCCCAACTTTGGAGCATCAAAATCGATGTTTGGAGGCACAACAAGGTTTCAAGATGCAAGTCCTGATTCTAGAGCCGGTAGCGTTAAAATTTGATTTTAACGCACATCGTGCTCTTAGAACCTTGTTTTGGAGCTTATGCCTCAAAATCTCCGGTTTCGAAGCATCAAAATTGGTGTCTGGAGGCACAACAAGCTTTCAAGACACAAGTCCCTATTTCGGAGCCTGTAGTGTCAAAACATGATTTTGATGCACATCGTACTCTTAGAACATCATTTCAGAGCGTCTAGCTCGAAAGCTCCAGTCTCAAAACAAAAAAAGCAATGTTTAAAGGCACAACAACTTTTCAAGTCGTAAGTCCCGATTCTCGAGCTGATAGCATCAAAACACTATTTTGACAAACATGGTGTTCTTAAAACCTCATTTCTTAGGTAGTGCCTCAAAAGCCTCATTTTTGGAGCATAAAAATTAGTGTTTGGAGGCACAACAAGGATTCAAGACACAAGTCCCAATTCTAGAGTCGGTAGCGTCAAAACGCAATTTTTGATGTACAACATGCTCTTAGAACTTCATTTGGGGGCTTGTGCGTTGAAAGCCCTGATTTTGGAAGATGAAAATAAATGTTTTTAAGGCACAACAAGGTTTCAAGAAGCAAGTCCCTATTCTGGAGCCTGTAGTGTCAAAATTCTATTTTGACGCACATCATTCTCTTAGAAGCTCATTTCGGAGCTTGTGCCTCGAAAGACCCAGTTTTGGAGCTTCAAAATCAATGTTTGGAAGCACAACAAGGTTTCAAGATACAAGTTTCGATTCTAGAGTCAATAGCATCAAAATGTGATTTCGGTCCACATCGTGCTATTTGAACTTGATTTCGAAGCTTGTGCCTCAAAAGCCCCTATTTCGGAGCATCAAAATCAGTGTTTTGAGGGACAACAAGGTTTCAAGATGCAAGCCCAAATTCTAGAGCCAGTAACCCTGTGTTTAGAAATTGTGCCTCAAAAGCCCTAATTCTGGAGCATCAAAATTGATGTTTGGAGGCACAACAAGATTTCAAGATGCAAGTCTTGATTCTAGAGCCGGGTAGCGTCAAAATTTGATATGGACACAAATCGTGCTCTTAGAACCTTGTTTTAGAACTTATGCATCAAAATCTTCGGTTTCGAATCATCAAAATTGGTGTTTGCAGGCACAATAAGCTTTCAAGACACAATTCCCTATTCTGGAGCTTGTAGTGTCAAAACATGATTTTGATGCACATCGTGCTCCTAGAACCTCGTTTCGGAGCGTGTGACTTGAAAGCTCAAGTTTCAAAACATCGAAATCAATGTTTAAAGGCACAACAAGGTTTCAAAACACAAGTCCCGATTCTCAAGCTGATAGCATCAAAATCTGATTTTGGCACATATCGTGCTCTCACAACCTCATATCGAAGCTTGTGCCTCGAAAGTCCCAGTTTTGGAGCATCAAAATAGGTGGTTTGATGCACAACAAGGTTTCAAGATGCAAGCCTCGATTCTAGAGCCAGTAGCATCAAATTCAATTTTGATGCAAATTGCGCTCTTAAAACCTTGTTTTAGAAATTGTGCATCAAAAGCCCCAGTTTTAGAGGATCAAAATCGATGTTTGGAGGCACAACATGGTTTCAAGATGCAAGTCCTGATTCTGGAACCGGTAGTGTAAAAATTTGATTTTGACGCACATCATGCTCTTAGAACCTTGTTTTGGAGCTTATGCCTCAAAATATTTGGTTTCAAAGCATCAAAATTGATGTTGGAGGCACAACAAGCTTTCAAGATGCAAGTCCCTATTCCGGACCTTCAAGTTTCTAAACGTGATTTTGATGCACATCGCGCTTTAAAAACTTTGTTTTCGAGCATGTGGCTCGAAAGCTCCAGTTTCAAAACATTAAAATCAATGTTTAAAGGGAAAACAAGGTTTCAAGACACAAGTCCTGATTCCCAAGCTGATAGCATCAAAACATGATTTTCACAAACATGGTGTTCTTAGAACCTCATTTCGGAGGTCGTGCCTCAAAAGCCTCATTTTTGTAGCATAAAAATCAGTGTTTGGAGGCACAAAGAGGTTTCAAGACACAAGTCCAATTCCAGAGTAGGTAGCATCAAAACACAATTTTGATGTATATCATGGTTTTAGAACCTCATTTCGGAGCTTGTGCCTTGAAAGCCCTGATTTTGGAACATCAAAATCAATGTTTTGAGGCACAACAAGGTTTCAAGTAGCAAGTCCCTATTTTGGAGCCTATAGTGTCAAAATTACATTTTGACGCACATCATTCTCTTAGAAGCTCATTTCGGAGCTTGTGCCTCGAAAGATCGATTTTTGGAGCATCAAAATCAATGTTTTGAGGCACAACAAGGTTTCAACATGCAATTCCCAATTCAAGAGTGAATAGCGTCAAAATCTGATTTTGGCGCACATCGTGCTCTTAAAACCTCATTTCGAAGCTTATGCCTCGAAACCTTTGGTTTCAGAGCATCAAAATCAGTGTTTTGAGACAAAACAAGGTTTGAAGATGCAAGCCCCGATTCTAGAGCCAGTAGCATAAAAATTCAATTTTGAGGCACATTGTGCTCTTAGACCCTGTTTTAGAAATTGTACCTCAAAAGCCCTAGTTCTTAGAAAATCATTTCGGAGGTTGTGCCTCAAAAGCCTCATTTTTGGAGCATAAAAATTAGTGTTTGGAGGCAGAACAAGGTTTCAAGACACGAGTCCGAATTTAAGAGCTGGTAGCGTCAAAATGCAATTTTGGTGTACATCGTGCTCTTAGAACCTCATTTCGGAGCTTGTGCCTTCAAAGCCCTAATTTTGGAACATCAAAATCAATTTATTGAGGCACAACAAGGATTCAAAAAGCAAGTCCCTACTCCAGAGCCCGTACCGTCAAAATTCCTTTTTGACACACATGATTCTCTTAAAAGCTCATTTCGAAGCTTGTTCCTCGAAAGACCTAGTTTTGGAGCATCAAAATCAATGTTTGCAGGCACAACAAGGTTTCAAGATGCAAGTCCCGATTCTAGAGTCAATATCGTCAAAATCTGATTTTGGAGCACATCGTGCTCTTAGAACCTCATTTCAAAGCTTGTGCCTCAAAAGCTCCAGTGGCGGAGCATCAAAATCAGTGTTTTGAGGCACAACAAGGTTTCAAGATGTAAGCCTCGATTCTAAAGCCATTAGCATCAAAATTCATATTGTGTTGTTAGAACACTGTTTTAGAAATTGTGCCTCAAAAGCCCCAGTTTTGGAGCATCAAAATCTTTGTTTGGAGGCACAACAAGCTTTCAAGATGCAAGTCCTGATTCTGGAGCCTGTAGTGTCAAAACATGATTTTGATGCACATCGTGCTCTTAGAACCTCATTTCGGAGCGTGTGGCTCAAAAGCTCCAGTTTCAAAACATCAAAATCAATGTTTATAGGCACGACAGGGTTTCAAGACACAAGTCCTGATTCTCAAGCTGATAGCATCAAAACACGATTTTGTGAATATGGTGTTCTTAGAAACCCATTTCGGAGGTTGTGCCTCAAAAGCCTTTTTTTTGGAGCATAAAAATTAGTGTTTGGAGGCACAACAAGGTTTGAAGACACAAGTCCCAATTCTAGAGTCGGTAGCGTCAAAACACAATTTTGAGGTACATCGTGCTCTTAGAACCTCATTTTAGAGCTTGTGCCTTGAAAGCCCTGATTTTGGAACATCAAAATCAATTCTTTGAGGCACAACAAGGTTTCAAGAAGCAAGTCCCTGATTTTGGAACATCAAAATCAATGTTTTGAGGCACAACAAGGTTTCAAGAAGCAAGTGCCTTTTCCGGAGGCACAACAAGGTTTCAAGACACAAGTCTCGATTCTCAAGCTGATAGCGTTGAAACACAATTTTGACAAACATGGTGTTCTTAGAACCCCATTTCAGAGGTTGTGCCTCAAAAGCCTTATTTTTGGAGCATAAAACTTAGTGTTTGGAGGCACAACATGTTTTGTAGACACAAGTCCCAATTCCAGAGTCGGTCGCATCAAAACGCAATTTTGAAGTACATCATTCTCTTAGAAACTCATTTAAGAGCTTTTGCCTTGAAAGCCCTGATTGATGCACATTAAGCTCTTAGAACCCTTTTTCAGAACTTCTTCCTGAAAAGCCCTAGGTTTGGAGCATCAAAATCGATGTTTGGAGGCACAACAAGGTTTCAAGATGCAAGTCCTAATTCTGGAGCCGGTAGCGTCAAAATTTAATTTTAACGCACATCGTGCTCTTAGAATCTTGTTTTGGAGCTTATGCCTCAAAATCTTTGATTTTCAAGCATCGCAATTGGTGTTTGGAGCGTGATTTTGATGCACATTGTGCTTTTAGAACCTCATTTGGGAGCGTGTGGCTCGAAAGCTCCAGTTTAAAAACATCGAAATCAATGTTTAAAGGGACAACAAGGTTTCAAGATACAAGTCCCGATTCTCAAGCTGATAGCATCAAAACAGATTTTGAAAAACATGGTGTTCTTAGAACCTCATTTCGGAGGTGGTGCCTCAAAAGCCTCATTTTTGGAGCATAAAAATTAGTGTTTGGAGGCACAACAAGATTTCAAGACAAAAGTCCCAATTCCAGAGTTGGTAACATGAAAACGCAATTTTGAGTTACATCATTCTCTTAGAACCTCATTTCGGAGCTTGTGCCTTGAAAGCTCTAATTTTGGAATATCAAAATCAATATTTTGAGGCACAACAAGGTTTCAAAAAGCAAGTCCCTATTCCGGAGCCTATACCACAAAATTCCATTTTGACGCACATCATTCTCTTAGAAGCTCATTTAGGAGCTTGTGCCTCAAAATACCCAATTTTCTAGCATCAAAATCAATGTTTGGAGGTAGAACCAGGTTTCAAGGTGCAAGTCCCGATTCTAGAATCAATAGCGTCAAAATCTGATTTTGGTCCACATCGTGCTCTTCGAACCTGATTTCAAAGCTTGTGCCTTGAAAGCCCCTATTTCAGAGCATCAAAATCAATGTTTTGACGCACACCAAGGTTTCAAGATGCAAGCCCCGATTCTAGAGGCAGTAGCATCAAAATTCAATTTTGATGCACACTGAGCTCTTAGAACCCTGTTTTAGAAATTCTGCGTCAAAAGCCCCAATTTTGGAGTATCAAAATCAATGTTTGGAGGTACAACAAGGTTTCAAGATGCAAGTCCTGATTCTGGAACTGGTAGTGTCAAAATTTGATTTTCACGCACATCGTGCTCTAAGAACCTTGTTTTAGAACTTATGCCTCAAAATCTTCGGTTTAGAATCATCAAAATTGGTGTTTGGAGGCACAATAAGCTTTCAAGATGCAAGTCCCTATTCTGGAGCCTGTAGTGTCAAAACATAATTTTGACGCACATTGTGCTCTTAGAACCTCGTTTCAGAGCGTGTGGCTTGAAAGCTCCAGTTTCAAAACATCGAAATCAATGTTTAAAGGCACAATAAGGTTTCAAGACACAAGTCCCAATTCCAGAGTTGGTAGCATCAAAACACAATTTTTATGTACATCATGTTCTTAGAACCTCATTTCAGAGCTCGTGCCTTGAAAGCCCCGATGTTCGAACATCAAAATCAATGTTTTGAGGCATAATAAGGTTTCAAGAAGCAAGTCCCTATTCTAGAGCTTGTAGCGTCGAAATTCCATTTGGACGCGCATCATTCTCTTAGATGCTCATTTCGGAGCTTGTGCCTCGAAATAGCCCATTTTGGAGCATCAAAATCAATGTTTGGAGGCACAACAAGGTTTTAAGATGCAAGTCCTGATTCTAGAGTCAATAGCATCAAAATCTGATTTTGGTCCACATCGTGCTATTAGAACCCTGTTTTAGAAATTGTGCCTCAAAAGCCCTAGTTTTGGAGCATCAAAATTGATGTTTGGAGGCACAACAAGGTTTCAAGATGCAAGTGCTGATTCTAGAGCTGGTAGCCTCCAAATTTGATTTTGACGCACATCGTGGTCTCAGAACCTTGTTTTGGAGCTTATGCCTCAAAATCTTCGGTTTCGAAGCATCAAAATTGGTTTTTGGAGGCACAACAAGCTTGCAAGATGCAAGTCCCTTTTCCAGAGCCTGTAGTGTCAAAACATGATTTTGATACACATCGTGCTCTTAGAACCTCGTTTCAGAGCATGTGGCTCGAAAGCTCCAGTTTCAAAATATTGAAATCAATGTTTAAAGGCACAACAAGCTTTCAAGATGCAAGACCCTATTATGGAGCCTGTAGTGTCAAAACGTGATATTGGTGTTTGGAGGCACAACAATCTTTCAAGATGCAAGACCCTATTATGGAGCCTGTAGTGTCAAAACGTGATTTTGGTGCAAGTCGTGCTCTTAGAACCTCATTTCAGAGTGTGTGGCTCGAAAGCTCCAGTTTCAAAACATCAAAATCAATATTTAAAGGTACAATAAGGTTTCAAGACACTTGTCCAGATTCTCAAGCTCATAGCGTCAAAACACGATTTTGACAAACATGGTGTTCTGAGAACCTCATTTCGGAGCTTATGCCTTGAAAGCCCTGATTTGGGAACATCAAAATCAATATTTTGAGACACAACAAGGTTTCAAGAAGCAAGTCCCTATTCCGTAGCCTGTAGAGTCAAAATTCCATTTTGACGCGCATCATTCTCCTAGAAGTTCCTTTCGGAGCTTGTGCCTCGAAAGACCCAGTTTTGGAGCATCAAAATCAATATTTGAAGGCACAACAAGGTTTCAAGATGCAAGTCCCGATTCTAAAGTCAATAGCATCAAAATCTGATTTTGGTGCCCATCATGCTCTTAGAACATCATTTCGAAGCTTCTGCCTCGAAAGCCCCGGTTTCAGAGCATCAAAATCAATCTTTTGAGGCACAACAAGGTTTCACGATGTAAGCCCCTATTCTAGAGGCAATAGCATCAAAATTCAATTTTGATGCACATTGTGCTCTTCTAACACTGTTTTAGAAATTTTGCCTCAAAAGCACAAGTTTTGGAGCATCAAAATCGATGTTTGGAGGCACAACAAGGTTTCAAGATTCAAGTACTGATTTATGAGCTGGTAGCGTCAAAATTTGATTTTGATGCAGATCATGCTCTTGGAACCTTGTTTTGGAGCTTATGCCTCAAAATCTTTGGTTTCGAAGCATTGAAATTGGTGTGTGAAGGCACAAAAAGCTGTCAAGACACAAGTCCCTATTCTGGAGCCTGTAGTGTGAAAACATGATTTTGATGCACATCGTTCTCTTAGAACCTCATTTCGGAGAGTGTCGCTTGAAAGGTCCAGTGTCAAAACATCAAAACTGGTGTTTGGCGGCACAACAAGATTTCAAGATGCAAGTCCCCATTCTGGAGCCTATAGTGTCAAAACGTGATTTTGATGCACATCGTGCTCTTAGAACCTCATTTCGGAGTGTGTGGCTCGAAAGCTCAAGTTTCAAAACATCAAAATCAATGTTTAAAGCAACAACAAGTTTTCACGAAACAAGTCCCGATTCTCAAACTGATGGCGTCAAAACATGATTTTGACAAACATGGTGTTTTTTAGAACCTCATTTCGGAGGTTGTGCCTCAAAAGCCTCATTTTTGGAGCATAAAAATTAGTGTTTGAAGGCACAACAATGTTTGAAGACACAAGTCCCAATTCCATAGTCGGTAGCGTCAAAATGCAATTTTTAAGTACATCGTGCTCTTAGAACCTCAATTTGGAGCTTGTGCCTTGAAAGCCCTAATTTTGGAACATTAAAATCAGTGTTTGGAGGCAAAACAAGGTTTCAAGAAGCAAGTCCCTATTCCGGAACCTGTTTTGATGCACATTGTGCTCTTAGAACCCTTTTTTAGAAGTTGTTCCTCAACGGCCCCAATTTTGGAGCATGAAAATCGATGTTCGGAGGCACAAGAACGTTTCAAGATGCAAGTCCTCATTTTGGAGCTTATGCCTCAAAATCTTTGATTTTGAATCATCAAAATTGGTGTTTGGAGGTACAACAAGATTTCAAGATGCAAGTCCCTATTCTGTAGCCTGTAGTGTGAAAATCTTCAGTTTTGAAGAATCAAAATTGGTGTCACTCGAAAGCTTCAGTTTCAAAACATCAAAATCAATGTTTAAAGGCACAACAAGGTTTGAAGACACAATTCCCGATTCTCAAGCTGATAGCGTCAAAACATGATTTTGACAAATATGGCGTTCTTAGAAACTCATTTCGGAGGTCTTGCCTAAAAAGCCTCATTTTTGGAGCATAAAAATTAGTGTTTGGAGGCACAACAAGATTTCAAGACACAACTCCCAATTCCAAAGTCGGTAGTGTCAAAATGCACTTTTGATGTACATCGTGCTCTTAGAACCTCATTTTGGAGCTTCTGCCTTGAAAGCCCCAATTTTGGAACATCAAAATCAATGTTTTTAGGCACAACAAGGTATCAAGAAGCAAGTCCCTATTCCGGAGCCTGTAGTGTTAAAATGGAATTTTGACGCACAACATTCTCTTTGAAGCTCATTTTCTAGCTTGTGCCTCGAAAGACCTAGTTTTGGAGCATCAAAATCAATGTTTGGAGGCACAACAAGGTTTCAAGATGCAAGTCCTGATTCTGGAGCCTGTAGTGTCAAAATGTGATTTTGATGCACATAAATCATGCTCTTAGAACCTTGTTACGGAGCATGTGGCTCGAAAGCTCCAGTTTCAAAACATAAAAATCAATGTTTAAAGGCACAACAAGGTTTCAGGACACCATTCTGGATTCTCAAGCTGGTAGCATCAAAACACGATTTTGACAAACATGGTGTTGTTAGAACCCCATTTCGAACCTTGTTTTGGAGCTTATGCCTCAAAATCTTTATTTTCGAAGCATCGAAATTGGTGTTTGGAGGCCAAACAAGCTTTCAAGATGCAAGTCCCTGTTCCGGAGCATGTAGTGTCAAAACATGATTTTGATACACATCGTGCTCTTAGAACCTTGTTTCAGAGCATGTGGCTCGAAAGCTCCAATTTCAAAATATCAAAATCAATGTTTAAAGGCACAACAAGGTTTCAAGACACAAGTCCTGATTCTCAAGCTTATAGCATCAAAAAAGAAATTGTGCCTCAAAAGCCCCAGTTTTGGAGCATCAAAATTGATATTTGGAGGCACAACAACGTTTCAAGATGCAAGTCCTGATTCTGGAGGTGGTAGCGTCAAAATTTGATTTTGATGCACATCGTGCTCATAGAACCTTGTTTTGGAGATTATGCCTCAAAATCTTTGGTTTCGAAGCATCTAAATTGGTGTTTGGAGGTACCACAAGCTTTCCAGACGCAAGTCTTGATTCTCAAGCCGATGGCGTCAAAACATAATTTTGAAAAACATGGTGTTCGTAGAATCTAATTTTGGAGAATAAAAATTAGTGTAGGGAGGCATAGAGAGCTTTCAAGACAGGAGTCGCAATTCTAGAGTCGATACCATCAAAATGCAATTTTGATGAACATCGTGCTCTTAGAACCTCATTTCGGAGCTTGTCCCATGAAATCCCTGATTTTGGAACATCAAAATCAA
The DNA here is from genome assembly GCF_030272615.1 of Cryptomeria japonica. Classification (NCBI taxonomy): domain Eukaryota; kingdom Viridiplantae; phylum Streptophyta; class Pinopsida; order Cupressales; family Cupressaceae; genus Cryptomeria; species Cryptomeria japonica. The sequence continues at coordinate 381,401,617 of NC_081415.1, read as the reverse complement.
TGTTTTGAAGCACGACAAGGTTTCAAGAAGCAAGTCCTTATTCCGGAGCTTGTAGTGTCCAAATTCTATTTTGACGCACATCATTCTCTTAAAAGCTCATTTCGGAGCTTTTGCCTCGAAAGACCCAGTTTTGGAGCATCAAAATCAATGTTTAGAGGCACAACAAGGTTTCAAGATGCAAGTCCCAATTCTAGAGTCAATAGCGTTAAAATCTTATTTTGGCACACATCATGCTTTTACAACCTCATTTCGAAGCTTGTGCCTCAAAAACCTCGGTTTCAGAGCATCAAAATCAGTGTTTTGACACACAACAAGGTTTCAAGATCCAAGCCTCGATTCTAGAGCCAATAGCATCAAAATTCAATTTTGATGCACATTGTTCTCGTAGAACCCTGGTTTAGAAATTGTGCGTCCAAAGCCCCAGTTTTGGAGCATCAAAATAGATGTTTGGAGGCACAACAAGGTTTCAAGATGCAACACCTGATTCCGGAGCCAGTAGCGTTAAAATTTGATTTTCACGCACATCATGCTCAGAGAACCTTGTTTTGGAGCTTATACCTCAAAATATTTGGTTTCAAAGCATCGAAATTGGTGTTTGGAGGCACAACAAGCTTTCAAGATGCAAGTCCCTATTCCGGAGCCTGTAGTGTCAAAACGTGATTTTGATGCACATCATGCTCTTAGAACCTCATTTTGAAGCATGTGGCTTGTAAGTTGCGGTTTCAACACATCAAAATCAAAGTTTAAAGGCACAACAAGGTTTCAAGACACAAGTTCTGAATCTCAAGCTGATAGCATCAAAACACGATTTTGACAAACATGGTGTTCTTAGAACCTCATTTCGAAGGACGTGCCTCAAAAGCCTCATTTTTGGAGCATAAAAATTAATCTTTGGAGGCACAACAAGGTTTCAAGAAAGAAGTCACAATTCCAGAGTCGATACCATCAAAAGGCAATTTTGATGTACATCTCACACCCCGATTGCTATCTCTGCTACATCCCTCGGCTCTCACTTCTGCATCCTTCGCCTCACACCTCGATTGCTATCAATGCTGCATCTGTCATCTCGTCTTAGAACCTCATTTCGCAGCTTGTCCCTTGAAAGCCCTTCTTTTGGAACAGCAAAATCAATGTTTTGAGGCACAACAACGTTTCAAAAAGCAAGTCCCTATTCCTGAGCCTGTAGCATCAAAATTCCATTTGGACACACATCATTCTCTTAGAAGCTCATCTCAGAGCTTTTGGCTCGTAAGACCCATTTTTGGCTCATCAAAATCAATGTTTGGAGGCACAAGAAGGTTTCAAGATGCAAGTCCTGATTCTAGAGTCAATTACAAAGCTTATGCCTCGAAATTCCTGATTTCGGAGCATCAAAATCAACGTTTTGAGGCACAACAAGGTTTCAAGATGCAAGCCCCGATTCTAGAGCCAGTACCATCAAAATTCAATTTTGATGCACATTGTGCTCTTAGAACCCTATTTTAGAAATTGTGCCTCAAAAGCCCTAGTTTTGCATCACTAAAATCGATGTACGAAGGCACAACAAGGTTTCAAGATGCAAGTCCTGATTCTTGAGCCGGTAGCGTCAAAAATTGATTTTGACGTACATCGTGCTCTTAGAACCTTGTTTTGGAGCTTATGCCTCAAAATCTTTGGTTTCGAAGCATCAAAATTGGTATTTGGACGCACAACAAGCTTTCAAGATGCAAGTCCCTATTTTGGATGCTGTAGTGTCAAAACATGATTTTGATGCACATCGTGCTCTTAGAAACTCGTTTTAAAGCGCGTGGCTTGTAAGCTCCAGTTTCAAAACATCAAAATCAATGTTTAAAAGCACAACAAGGTTTCAAGACACAAGTCTCGATACTCAAGCTGATATCGTCAAAACACGATTTTGACAAACATGGTGTTCATAGAACCTCATTTCGGAGGTCGTCCCTCAAAAGCCTCATTTTTGGAGCATAAAAATAAGTGCTTGGAGGCAGAACAAGGTTTCAAGACACAAGTCCCAATTTGAGAGTCGGTAGTGTCACAATACAATTTTGATGTACATCGTGCTCTTAGAACCTCATTTCAGAGCTTATGCCTTGAAAGCCCTGATTTTGGTACATCAAAATCAATGTTTTGAGGCCCAACAAAGTTTCAAGAAGCAAGTCCGTATTCCGGAGCCTATAGTGTCAAAATTCCATTTTGATGCACATCATTCTCTTAGAAGCTCATTTCGGAGGTTGTGCCTCAAAAGACCCAGTTTTGGAGCATCAAAATAAAATGTTTGGAGGCACAACAAGGTTTCAAGATGCAAGTCCGGATTCTAGAGTCAAAAGTGTCAAAATCTGATTTTGGTGCATATCGTGCTCTTAGAACCTCATTTTGAAGCATGTGCTTCGAAAGCGCTGATTTCAAAGCATCAAAATCAGTGTTTTGAGGCAAAATAAGGTTTCAACATGCAAGCCCTGAATCTAGAGCCAGTAGCATCAAAATTCAATTTTGATGCACATTGTGCTCTTAGAACCCTATTTTAGAAATTGTGCCTCAAAAGCCCCAGTTTCGGAACATCAAAATCGATGTTTGGAGGAAAAACAAGGATTCAAGATGCAAGTCCTGATTCTGGAGCCGATAGCATCAAAAATTGATTTTGAAGCACATTGTGCTCTTAGAACCTTGTTTTGGAGCTTATGCCTCAAAATCTTTGGTTTTGAAGCATGGAAATTGGTGTTTGGAGGCACAACATGTTTTCAAGACGCAAGTCCCTATTCTGGAGCCTATAGTGTCAAAACGTGATTTTGATGCACATCGTGCTCTTAGAACCTCATTTCAGAGCATGTGGCTCGAAAGCTCCAGTTTCAAAACATCAAAATCAATGTTTAAAGGCACAACAAGGTTTCAAGACACAAGTCTCGATTCTCAAGCTGATAGTGTCAAAACAGGATTTTGACAAACATGGTGTTCTTAGAACTTCATTTAGAAGGATGTTCCTCAAAAGGCTCATTTTTGGAGCATAAAAATTAGTGTTTGGAGGCACAACAAGGTTTCAAGACACGAGTCCCAATTCCAGGGTGAGTAGCATCAAAACGCAATTTTGATGTACATCGTGCTCTTAGAACCTCATTTTGGAGCTTGTGGCTTGAAAGACCCAGTTTTGGAGCATGAAAATCAATGTTTGGATGCAAAACAACATTTCAAGATGCAAGTCTGGAGTCTAGAGTCAATAGCGTCAAAATTTGATTTTGGCTCACATCATGCTCTTAGAACCTCATTTCGAAGCTTGTGCCTCGCAAGCCCCATTTTCAGAGCATCAAAATTAGTGTTTTGAGGCACAACAAGGTTTCAAAATGCAAGCCCCGATTCTAGAGCCAGTAGAATCAAAATTCAATTTTGATGCACATTGTGTTCTTAAAACCTTGTTTTAGACATTGTGCCTCCAAAGCCCCAGTTTTGGAGCATCAAAATCGATGTTTAGAGGAACAACAAGGTTTCAAGATGCAAGTCCTGATTCTGGAGCCGATAGCGTTAGAATTTGATTTTGACGCACATCGTGCTCTTAGAACCTTGTTTTGGAGCTTATGCCTCAAAATATTCTGTTTCGAAGCATCCAAATTGGTGTTGTGAGGCACAACAAGCTTCCAAGATGTAAGTCTCTATTCCAGAGCCTGTAGTGTCAAAACGTGATTTTGATGCACTTTGTGCTCTTAGAACCTCATTTCAGAGCATGTGGCTCGAAAGCTCTAGTTTCAAAACATGAAAATCAATGTTAGAAAATGACGATCTGAAGATTATTTCAAACGACTGAGACAACATAATGTTTGTTAGAAAATGGTGATATGAAGATTATTTCAAACGACCGGGACAACATAATGGCTTGAAGGGGAGGGAAGCAGGGAATGAAGGAAATGAAGAACGAGGGATGGAAACAAGCAGGGAATGAAGCACAACCACCAATACTCATCTTACCTACCCAACCTTACCTACCTTAACACCACCTACACAACTATTTATATTACAGCAACTCAAAAATCACCGCTACCATACTCAATCTATTAAAGGCACAACAAGGTTTCAAAACACAAGTCCCGATTCTCAAGCTGATAGCGTCAAAACACGATTTTGACAAACATGGTGTTCGTAGAACCTCATTTCGGAGGTTGTGCCTTAAAAGCCACATTTTTGGAGCATAAAAATTAGTGTTTGGAGGCACAAAAAGGTTTCAAGACACAAGTCCCAATTTGATTTTGACATACATGGTGCTCTTAGAACCTTGTTTTGGAGCTTATACCTCAAAATCTTTGGTTTGAAAGCGTCAAAATTGGTGTTTGGAGGCAAAACAAGCTTTCAAGATGCAAGTCCCAATTCCAGAGTCGGTAGCATCAAAATGCAATTTTGATGTACATCATGCTCTTAGAACCTCATTTCCAAACTTGTGCCTTGAAAGCCCTGATTTTGGAACATCAAAATCAGTGTTTGGAGGCACAACAAGGTTTCAACAAGTCCCTATTCCAGAGCCTGTAGTATCAAAATTCCATTTTGACACACATCATTCTCTTAGAAGCTCATTTCGGAGCTTATGCCTCGAAAGACTCAGTTTTGGAGCATCAAAATCAATGTTTTGAGGCAAAACAAGGTTTCAAGATTTGCAAGTCCCGATTCTATAGTCAATAGTGTTAAAATATGATTTTGGCACAGATTGTGCTCTTAGAACCTCATTTCGAAGCTTGTGCCTTGAAAGCCCAAGTTCCGGAGCAGAAAAATTAGTGATTTGAGGCACAAAAATGTTTCAAGATGTAAGCCCTGACTTTATAGCCAGTAGCATCAAAATTCAATTTTGATACACATTGTGCTCTTAGAATCCTGTTTCAGAAATTGGGCCTCAAAAGCCTCAGTTTTGGAGCTTCAAAATTGATGTTTGCAGGCACAACAAGGTTTCAAGATGCAAGTCCTGATATTGGAGCCGATAGCATCCAAATTTGACTTTGACGCACATCGTGCTCTTAGAACACTTTTTTGGACCTTACGCCTCAAAATCTTCGGTTTCAAAGCATCAAAATTGGTGTTTGGAGGCACAACAAGGTTTCAAGACACAAGTCTCGATTCTCAAGCTGATAGATTCAAAACATGATCTTGACAAACATGGTGCTCTGAGAACCTCATTTCGGAGGTCATGCATCAAAAGCCTCATTTTTTGAGCATAAAAATTAGTGTTTGGAGGCACAACAAGGTTTCAAGACACAAGTCCCAATTCCAGAGTTGGTAGCGTCAAAATGCAATTTTGATGTACATCGTGCTCTTAGAACCTCATTTCTGAGCTTGTGCCTTGAAAGCCCTGAGTTTGGAACATCAAAATCAATGTTTTGAGGCACAATAAGGTTTAAAGAAGCAAGTCCCTATTCCGGAGCCTGTAGCGTGAAAATTCCACTTTGACGCACATCATTCTCTTAGAAACTGATTTCAGAGATTGTGCCTCGAAAGACCTAGTTTTGGAGCATCAAAATCAATGTTTGGAGGCTCAATAAGGTTTCGAGATGCAAGTCCCGATTCTAGAGTCAATAGCATCAAAATCTGAATTTGGCACATAACATAATTTTTGTTAGAAAATGGTGATATGAAGATTATTTCAAACGACCAAGACAACATAATGGCTTGAAGGGAAGGGAAGCAGGGAATGAAGGAAGCGAAGAACAAGGGATGGAAACAAGCAGGGAAGGAAGCACAACCACCAATACTCATCTTACCTACCCAACCTTACCTACCTTAACACCACCTACACTTACACCTACACTTGCACCTACACAACTATTTATATTACAGCAACTCAAAACTCACCGCTACCATACTCAATCTATTAAACGCACAACAAGGTTTCAAGACACAAGTCCCGATTCTCAAGCTGATAGCGTCAAAACACAATTTTGACAAACATAGTGCTCTTAGAACCTCATTTCGGAGGTTATGCCTTAAAAGCCACATTTTTGGAGCATAAAAATTAGTGTTTGGAGGCACAAAAAGGTTTCAAGACACAAGTCCTAATTTGATTTTGACGCACATGGTGCTCTTAGAACCTTGTTTTGGAGCTTATACCTCAAAATCTTCAGTTTGAAAGCATCAAAATTGGTGTTTGGAGGCAAAACAAGCTTTCAAGATGCAAGTCCTAATTCCAGAGTCGGTAGCGTCAAAATGCAATTTTGATGTACATCGTGCTCTTAGAACCTCATTTCCAAACTTGTGCCTTGAAAGCCCTGATTTGGGAACATCAAAATAAGTGTTTGGAGGCACAACAAGGTTTCAAGAAGTCCCTATTCCAGAGCCTGTAGCGTCAAAATTCCATTTTGACGCACATCATTCTCTTAGAAGCTCATTTCGGAGCTTATGCCTCGAAAGACCCAGTTTTGGAGCATCAAAATCAATGTTTTGAGGCAAAACAAGGCTTCAAGATTTCCAAGTCCCGATTCTAGAGTCAATAGTGTTAAAATATGATTTTGGCACAGATTGTGCTCTTAGAACCTCATTTCGAAGCTTGTGCTTCGAAAGCCCATGTTTCAGAGCAGCAAAATCAGTGATTTGAGGCACAAAAATGTTTCAAGATGTAAGCCCTGATTCTATAGCCAGTAGCATCAAAATTCAATTTTGATACACATTGTGCTCTTACAATCCTGTTTCAGAAATTGGGCCTCAAAAGCCTCAGTTTTGGAGTTTCAAAATCGATGTTTGCAGGCACAACAAGGTTTCAAGATGCAAGTCCTGATACTGGAGCCGATAGCATCCAAATTTGACTTTGATGCACATCGTGCTCTTAGAACCCTTTTTTGGAGCTTATCCCTCAAAATCTTCGGTTTCAAAGCATCAAAATTGGTGTTTGGAGGCACAATAAGGTTTCAAGAAACAAGTCTCGATTCTCAAGCTGATAGCTTCAAAACACGATTTTGACAAACATGGTGCTCTTAGAACCTCATTTCGGAGGTCGTGCATCAAAAGCCTCATTTTTTGAGCATAAAAATTAGTGTTTGGAGACACAACAAGGTTTCAAGACACAAGTCCCAATTCCAGAGTTGGTAGCGTCAAAACGCAATTTTGATGTACATCGTGCTCTTAGAACCTCATTTTCGAGCTTGTGCCTTGAAAGCCCTGAGTTTGGAACATCAAAATCAATGTTTTGAGGCACAATAAGGTTTAAAGAAGAAAGTCCCTATTCCAGAGCCTGTAGCATGAAAACTCCACTTTGACGCACATCATTCTCTTAGAAACTGATTTCAAAGATTGTGCCTCGAAAGACCTAGTTTTGGAGCATCAAAATCAATGTTTGGAGGCACAAAAAGGTTTCAAGATGCAAGTCCTGATTCTAGAGTCAATAGCGTCAAAATCTGAATTTGGCGCACATCGTGCTCTTAGAACCTCATTTTGAAGCTTGTGCCTCGAAAGCCCCAGTTTCAGAGCATCAAAACCAGTGTTTTGAGGCACAACAAGGTTTCAAGACGCAAGTCCCTATTCCAGAGATTGTAGTGTCAAAACGTGATTTTCATGCACATTGTGCTCTTAGAACCTCGTTTTGAAGCTTGTGCTTCGAAAGCCCATGTTTCGGAGCAGCAAAATCAGTGATTTGAGGCACAAAAATGTTTCAAGATGTAAGCCCTGATTCTATAGCCAGTAGCATCAAAATTCAATTTTGATACACATTGTGCTCTTAGAATCCTGTTTCAGAAATTGGGCCTCAAAAGCCTCAGTTTTGGAGTTTCAAAATCGATGTTTGCAGGCACAACAAGGTTTCAAGATGCAAGTCCTGATACTGGAGCCGATAGCATCCAAATTTGACTTTGATGCACATCGTGCTCTTAGAACCCTTTTTCAGAGCTTATGCCTCAAAATCTTCGGTTTCAAAGCATCAAAATTGGTGTTTGGAGGCACAATAAGGTTTCAAGAAACAAGTCCCGATTCTCAAGCTAATAGCATCAAACCATGATTTTCACAAACATGCTATTCTTAGAACCTCATTTCGGAGGTTGTACCTCAAATGCCTCATTTTTGGAGCATAAAAATTAGTGTTTGGAGGCACGACAATGTTTCAAGACACAAGTCCCAATTCCATAGTCGGTAACGTCAAAACGCAATTTCGATGTACATCGTGCTCTTAGAACCTCATTTTGGAGCTTGTGCCTTGAAAGCCCTAATTTTGGAACATCAAAATCAGTGTTTGGAGGCACAACAAGGTTTCAAGAAGCAAGTCCCTATTCCGGAGCCTGTAGCGTCAAAATGGAATTTTGAAACACAACTTTCTCTTAGAAGCTCATTTCAGAGCTTGTGCCTCGAAACACCTAGTTTTGGAGCATCAAAATCAATGTTTGGAGGCACAACAAGGTTTCAAGATGCAAGTTCCGATTCTAAAGTCAATAGCATTAAATTTTGATTTTGGCGCACATCGTGCTCTTAGAGTCAATAGCGTTAAAATCAGATTTTGGTGTTAAAAACAGTGTTTTGAGGCACAACAAGGTTTCAATTTTGATGCACATTGTGCTCTTAGAACCCTGTTTTAGAAATTGTGCCTCAAAAGCCCTAGTTTTGGAGCATCAAAACCAGTTTTGGAGCTTCAAAACCGATGTTTAGAGGCATAACAAGGTTTCAAGATGCATGTCCTGATTTTGGAGCCGGTAGCATCCAAATTTGATTTTGACACACATCATGCTATTAGAGCCTTGTTTTGGAGCTTATGCCTCAAAATCTTTAGTTTCGAAGCATCAAAATTGGTGTTTGGAGGCACAACAATCTTTCAAGATGCAACTCCCTATTCCGGAGCCTGTAGTGTCAAAACATGATTTTGATGCAAGTCATGCTCTTAGAACCTCATTTCGGAGCGTGTGGCTCGAAAGCTCCAATTTCAAAACATCAAAATCAATGTTTAAAGGTACAACAAGGTTTCAAGACACATGTCCAGATTCTCAAGTTGATAGCGTCAAAACACGATTTTGACAAACATGGTGTTCTTAGAACCTCATTTCGGAGCTTGTGCCTTGAAAGCCCTGAGTTTGGAACATCAAAATCAATGTTTTGAGGCACAACAAGGTTTCAAGAAGCAAGTCCCTATTCCGGAGCCTGAAATTTTGACGCGCATCATTCTCTTAGAAGTTCATTTTGGAGCTTGTGCCTCAAAAGACCCAGTTTTGGAGCATCAAAATCAATGTTTGAAGGCACAACAAGGTTTCAAGATGCAAGTCCCGATTCTATAGGCAATAGCATCAAAATTCAATTTTGATGCACATTGTGCTCTTTGAACATTGTTTTAGAAATTGTGCCTCAAAAGCCCATGTTTTGGAGCATCAAAATCGATGTTTGGAGGCACAACAAGGTTTCAAGACGCAAGTACTGATTCTGGAGCCGGTAGCATCAAAAATTTATTTTGATGCAGATCGTGCTCTTGGAACCTTATTTTGGAGCTTATGCCTCAAAATCTTTAGTTTCGAAGCATCGAAATTGGTGTGTGGAGGCACAACAAGTTGTCAAGAGGCAAGTCCCTATTCCAAAGCCTGTAGTGTAAAAATGTGATTTTGATGCACATCGTTCTCTTAGAACCTCATTTCAGAGTGTGTGGCTCGAAAGCTCTAGTGTCAAAACATTAAAAGTGGTGTTTGGAGGCACAACAAGCTTTCAAGATGCAAGTCCCTATTCCGGAGCCTTTAGTGTCAAAACGTGATTTTGATGCACATCGTGCTCTCAGAACCTCATTTCGGAGCGTGTGGCTCAAAAGCTCAAGTTTCAAAACATCAAAATCAATGTTGAACAACAAGTTTTCATGAAACAAGTCCCAATTCTCAAGCTGATGGCGTGAAAACATGATTTTGACAAACATGGTGTTCTTAGAACCTCATTTTCGAGGTTGTGCCTCAAAAGCCTTGTTTTTGGAGCATAAAAATTAGAGTTTGTAGGCACAATAATATTTCAAGACACAAGTCCCAATTCCAGAGTGGGTAATGTCAAAATACAATTTTGATATACATTGTGGTCTTAGAACCTCATTTCATAGCTCGTGCCTTGAAAGCCTTGATTTTGGAACATCAAAATTAATGCTTTCAAGCACAATAAGGATTCAAGAAGCAAGTCCCTATTCCGAAGCCTATAGCATCAAAATTCAATTTTGACACAAGTCCTGATTCTGGAGCCGCTAGCGTCAAAATTTGATTTTGCCCCACATCGTGCTCATAGATTTTTTTTTTTGGAGCTTATGCCTCAAAATCTTTGGTTTTGAAGAATCAAAATTGATGTTTGGAGGCACAACAAGCTTTCAAGATGCAAATCCCAATTCCAGAGTCGGTAGCGTCAAAATGCAATTTTGGTGTACATCGTGCTCGTAGAACCTCATTTCAGAGCTTGTGCCTTCAAAGCCCTAATTTTGGAACATCAAAACCAATGTTTTGAGGCACAACAAGGTTTCAAGAAGCAAGTCCCTATTCCGAAGCTTGTAGCGTCAAAATTTCATTTTGACACACATCATTCTCTTAGAAGCTCATTTCGGAGCTTGTGCCTTGAAAGACCTAGTTTTGGAGCATCAAAATCAGTGTTTAGAGGCACAACGGGGTTTCAAGATACAAGTCCCGATTCTAAAGTCAATAGCATCAAATCTGATTTTGGCACACATCGTGCTCTTAGAACATCATTTCAAAGCTTATGCCTCGAAAGCCCCAGTTTTGGAGCATCAAAATTAGTGTTTTGAGGCACAACAAGGGATCAAGATGCAAGACCTGATTTTAGAGCCAGTAGCATCAAAATTCAGTTTTGATGCACATTGTGCTCTTAGTACCCTGTTTTAGAAATTGTGACTCAAAAGCTCCTATTTTGGGTCATCAAAATCAATGTTTTGAGGCACAACAAGGTTTCAAGATGCAAGCATTGATTCTAGAGCCAATAGCATCAAAATTCAATTTTGATGCACATTGTCCTCTTAGAACCCTGTTTTAGAAATTGTGCCTCAAAAGCCCCAGTTTTGGAGCATCAAAATCGATGTTTGGAGGCACAACAATGTTTCAAGATGCAATCCCCGATTCAAGAGCCAATAGCATCAAAATTCAATTTTGATGCACATTGTGCTCTTAGAACCCTATTTTAGAAGAATTTTGATGCACATTGTGCTCTTAGAACCCTGTTTTATTTTAAAAATTGTGCCTCAAAAGCTCCAGTTTTGGATCACCAAAATCGATTTTTGGAGGCACAACATGGTTTCTTGATGCAAGTCCTGATTGTCAAGCCAATAGCATCAAAATTTGATTTTGAGGCACATCGTCCTCTTCAAACGTTGTTTTGGAGCATCAAAATTGGTGTTGGGACACACAACAAGCTTTCAAGACGTAAGTCCCTATTTCGGAGCCTGTAGTGTCAAAATGTGATTTTGATGCACATTGTGCTGTTAGAACCTTATTTCGGAGCGTGTGGCTCAAAATCTCCAGTTTGAAAACATCAAAATCAATGTTTAAAGGCAAAACAAGGTGTCGAGACACAAGTCCAGATTCTCAAGCTGATAGCGTCAAAACACGATTTTGACAAACATTGTGTTTTTAGAACCTCATTTCGAAGGTTGTACCTCAAAAGCCTCATTTTTGAAGAATAAAAATTAGTGTTTGGAGCCACAACAAGGTTTCAAGACACAAGTCCCAATTCCAGAGTCGATAGTGTCAAAACATAATTTTGATGTACATCGTGCTCTTAGAACCTCATTTCATAGCTTGTGCCTTGAAAGCCCTGATTTTGGAACATCAAAATCAATGTTTTGAGGGACAATAAGGTTTCAAGAGACAATTCCCTATTCCGGAGCCTGTAGCGTCAAAATGGAATTTTGAGGCACATCATTCACTTAGAAGCTCATTTCCGAGCTTGTGCCTCAAAAGACCCAGTTTTGGAGCATCAAAATCAATGTTTGGAGGCACAACAAGGTTTCAAGATGCAAGTTCCGATTCTAGAGTCAATAGCATCAAAATCTTATTTTGGCGCATATCTTTCTCTTAGAACCTCATTTCGAAGCATCAAAATCATTGTTTTGAGGAACAACAAGGTTTCAAGATGCAAGCCCCGATTCTAGAGCCAGTAGCATCAAAATTCAATTTTGATGCACATTGTCCTCTCAGAACCCTGTTTTAGAAATTGTGCCTCAAAAGCCCCAGTTTTGGAGCATCAAAATCGATGTTTGGAGGAACAACAAGGTTTCAAGATGCAAGTCTTGATTCTGGAGCCAAATTTTGATGCACATTATGCTCTTAGAACCTTGTTTTGGAGCTTATGCCTCAAAATCTTCAGTTTCGAAGCATCAAAATTGGTGCTTGGAGGCATAACAAGCTTTCAAGATGCAAGTCCCTATTCCAGAGCCTGTAGTGTCAAAACGTGATTTTGATGCACATCGTGCTCTTAGAACCTCATTTTGGAGCGTGTGGCTCGAAAGCTCCAGTTTTAAAACATCAAAATCAATGTTTAAAGGCACAACAAGGTTTCAAGACACAAATCCTGATTCTCAAGCTGATAGTGTCAAAACACTATTTTGACAAACATGGTGTTCTTAGAACCTCATTTCTTAGGTTGTGCCTCAAAAGCCTCATTTTTGGAGCATAAAAATTAGTGTTTCGAGGCACAACAAGGTTTAGAGACACAAGTCACAATTCTAGAGTCAGTTGTGTCAAAACACAATTTTGATGAACATCATTCTCTTAGAACCTCATTTCAGAGCTTGTGCCTTGAAAGCCGTGATTTTGGAAGATGAAAATAAATGTTTTAAGTCACAACAAGCTTTTAAGAAGCAAGTCCCTATTTTGGAGCCTGTAGCGTCAAAATTCCATTTTGATGCATATTATTCTCTTAGAAGCTCATTTTGGAGCTTGTGCCTCGAAAGACCCAATTTTGTAGCTTCAAAATCAATGTTTGGAGGGACAACAAGGTTTCAAGATGCAAGCCTTGATTCTAGAGCTAGTAGCATCAAAATTCAATTTTGATGCACATTGCGCTCTTAGAACCCTATTTTAGAAATTGTGCCTCAAAATCCCAGTTTTGATTTTCATGCACATCGTGCTCTTAGAACCTCGTTTCAAAGCATGTGGCTTGAAAGCTGTAGTTTCAAAACATCAAAATCAATGTTTAAAAGGCACAACAAGGTTTTAAGACACAAGTCCTGATTCTCAAGCTGATAGCGTCAAAACATGATTTTGACAAACATGGTGTTCTTAGAACCTCATTTCGGATGTTGTGCCTCAAAAGCCTCATTTCTGGAGCATAAAAATTAGTGTTTGGAGGCACAGCAAGGTTTCAAGACACGAATTCCAATTTCAGACTCGATAGCATCAAAACACAATTTTGATGTACATCGTGGTCTTAGAACCTCATTTCAAAGCTTGTGCCTTCAAAGCCCTGATTTTGGAAAATCAAAATCAATTTATTGAGGCACAACAAGGTTTCAAGAAGCAAGTGCCTACTCCAGAACCCGTAGCATCAAAATTCCATTTTGAGACACATGATTCTCTTGAAAGTTCATTTTGGAGCTTGTGCCTCGAAAGACCTAGTTTTCAAGCATCAAAATCAATATTTGGAGGCAGAACAAGGTTCCAAGATGCAAGTCCTGATTCTAGAGTCAATAGCATCAAAATCTTATTTTGGTGCACATTGTGCTCTTAGAAGCTCATTTAGAAGCTTGTGCCCTAAAAGCGTCAGTTTCGGAGTATCAAAATCAATTTTTTTGAGGCACAACAAGGTTTCAAGATTCAAGCCCCGATTCTAGAGCCAGTAGCATCAAAATTCAAATTCGATGCACATTGTGCTCATAGAACTCTGTTTTAGAAATTGTGCCTCAAAAGCCCCAGTTTTGGAGCATCGAAATCTATTTTTGGAGGCACAACAAGGTTTCAAGATGCAAGTCCTGATTCTAGAGGTAGCGTCAAAATTTGAATTTACACATCGTGCTCATAGAACCTTCTTTTGCACATTATGCCTCAAAATCTTCGGTTTCAAAGCATTGAAATTGGTGGTTTGACATCAAAATTTGATTTTAACATACATCGTGCTCTTAGAACCTTGTTTTGGAGCATATGCCTCAAAATCTTTGGTTTTGAAGCATCGAAATTAGTGTTCGGACGCACAAGCTTTCAAGACGCAAGTCCTTATTCTAGAAGCTATAGTGTCAAAATGCAATTTTGATGTACGTCATGCTCTTAGAACCTCATTTTAGAGCTTGTGCCTTGAAAGCCCTGATTTTGGAACATCAAAATCCATATTTTGAGGCACAACAAGGTTTTAAGATACAAGCCCCGATTCTAGAGCCAGTAGCATCAAAACTCAATTTTGATGCACATTGTTTTCTTAGAACCCTGTTTTAGAATTTTGCCTCAGAAGCCCCATTTTTGGAGCATCAAAATCGATGTTTGGAGGCACAACAAGGTTTCAAGATGCAAGTTCTGATTATGGAGCCTATAGCCTCAAAATTTGATTTTGCCGCACATCATGCTCTTAGAACCTTGTTTTGGAGGTTATGCCTCAAAATCTTCGATTTCGAAGAATCAAAATTGGTTTTTGGAGACACAACAAGCTTTCAAGATGCAAGTCCCTATTTCAGAGCTTGTAGTGTCAAAACGTGATTTTGATGCACATCGTGCCCTTAGAACCTTGTTTCGGAACGTGTGGCTCAAAAGCTCCAGTTTCAAAACATCAAAATCAATATTTAAAGGCACAACAAGGTTTCAAGACACAAGTCCCGATTCTCAAGCTAATAGCGTCAAAACACGATTGTGACTAACATCAAAATCAATGTTTTTTAGGCACAATAAGGTTTCAAGATGCAAGCCCCGATTCTAGAGCCAGAATTTTGATGCACATTTTGCTCTTAGAACCTGTTTTAAAAATTGTGCATCAAAAGGCCCAGTTTTGGAGCATCAAAATCGATATTTGGAGGCACAACAAGGTTTCAAGATGCAAGTACTGATTCTGGATCCAGTAGCATCAAATTTTGATTTTGAGACACATCGTGCTCTTAGAACCTTTTTTTTGGAACTTATGCCTCAAAATCTTTGGTTTCGAAGCATCAAAATTCGTGTTTGGAGGCACAACAAGCTTTCAAGATACAACTCCCTATTCCAGAGCCTGTAGTGTCAAAACATGATTTTGATGCACATCGTGCTCTTAGAACCTCATTTCAGAGCGTGTGGCTCAAAAGCTCCAGTTTTAGATAATAAAAAACATTGTTTAAAGGCACAACAAGCTTTCAAGACACAAGTCCTGATTCTCAAGCTGATCATGTCAAAACACGATTTTGACAAACATGGTGTTCTTAGAACCTCATTTCAGAGGTTGTGCCTCAAAAGCCTCATTTTTGGAGTTTAAAAATTAGTGTTTGGAGGCACAACAAGGTTTCGAGACACAAGTCCCAATTCTAGAGTCGGTAGCATTAAAATGCAATTTTGATGTACATCGTGCTCTTAGAACCTCATTTCGGAGCTTGTGCTTTGAAAGCCCTGATTTTGGAACATCAAAATCAATGTTTTGAGGCACAACAAGTTTTCTAGAAGAAAGGCCCTATTTCGGAGCCTGTAGCATCAAAATTACATTTTGACGCACATAATTCTCTCAGAAGCTCATTTCGGAGCTTGTGCCTCGAAAGACACAGTTTTGGAGCATCAAAATCAATGTTTGGAGGCACAACAAGGTTTGAAGAACCTCATTTCAAAGCTTGTGCCTCAAAAAGCCTTAGTTTTGGAGCATAAAAATCAGTGTTTTGAGGCACAACAAGGTTTCAAGATGCAAGCCCCGATTCTACAGCCACTAGCATCAAAATTGAATTTTGATGCACATTGTGCTCTTAGAACCCTGTTGTAGAAATTGTGCCTCAAAAGCCCTAGTTTTGGAGCATCAAAATTGATGTTTAGAGGCACAACAAGGTTTCAAGACGTAAGTCTTGATTCTGGAGCTGGTAGTTTCAAAATTTGATTTTCACACACATCGTGCTCTTAGAACCTTGTTTTGGAGTTTATGCCTCAAAATCTTTGGTTTCGAAACATCGAAATTGGTGTTTGGACGCACAACAAGCTTTGAAGAGGCAAGTCCCAATTCCAGATTCGTTAGCGTCAAAATGCAATTTTCATGTACATCGTGCTCTTAGAACCTTATTTCGAAGCTTGTGGCTTGAAAACCCTGATTTTGGAATATCAAAATCAATGTTTTGAGGCACAACAAGGTTTCAAGAAGCTAGTCCCTATTCCAGAGCCCGTAGCGTTAAAATTCCATTTTGACGCACATCATTCTCTAAGAAGCTCATTTCGGAACTTGTGCCTCGAATGAACTAGTTTTAGAGCATCAAAATCAATGTTTGGAGGCACAATAAGGTTTCAAGATGCAAGTCCTGATTCTATTGTCAATAGCGTAAAAATCTGATTTTGGTGCACATCCTGCTCTTAGAACCTCATTTCGAAGCTTGTGCCTTGAAAGCCCCAATTTTGAAACATCAAAATCAGTGTTTTGAGGCACAACAAGGTTTCAAGATGCAAGCGCCGATTCTAGAGCCAGTAGCATCAAAATTCAATTTTGATGCACATTGTGCTCTTAGAACCCCGTTTTAGAAATTTTGCCTCAAAAGCCCTATTTTCGGAGCATCAAAATCGATGTTTGGAGGCAAAACAAGGTTTCAAGTTGCAAGTCCCTATTCCAGAGCCTGTAGTGTCAAAATGTTATTTTGATGCACATCGTGCGTGCTCTTAGAACCTCATTTCGGAGCGTGTGGCTCAAAAGCTCTAGTTTAAAAACATCAAAATTAAAGTTTAAAGGCACAACATGGTTTCAAGACACAAGTCTTGATTCTTAAGCTGATAGCGTCAAAACATGATTTTTACAAACATGGTGTTCTTAGAACCTCATTTCGTAGGTCGTGCCTCAAAAGCATTGTTTTTGGAGCATAAAAATTAGTTTTTGGAGGCACAACAAGATTTCAAGACAGAAGTCCCAATTCCAGAGTCAGTTGTGTCAAAACGTAATTTTGATGTATATTGTGCTCTTAGAACATCATTTCGAAGCTTGTGCCTTGAAAGCCCTAATTTTGGAACATCAAACTCAATGTTTTGAGGCACAACAAGGTTTCAAGAAGTAAGTCTCTATTCCATAGCCTGTAGCGTCAAAATTCTATTTTGACGCACATCATTCTCTTAGAAGCTCATTTCGGAGCTTGTGCCTCGAAAGACCCAGTTTTAGAGCATCAAAATCAATGCTTGGAGGCACAACAAGGTTTCAAGATGCAAGTCCCGATTCTAGAGCCAGTAGCATCAAAATTCAATTTTGATGCACATTGTGCTTTTAGAACCTTGTTTTAGAAATTGTGCCTCAAAAGCCCCAGTTTTGGAGCATCAAAATCAATGTTTGGAGGCACAATAAGGTTTCAAGAGGCAAGCCCCGATTCTATAGCCAGTAGCATCAAAATTTGATTTTGACGCACATTGTGCTCTTAGAACCTTGTTTTGGAGCTTATGCCTCAAAATCTTCGCTTTCAAAGCATTGAAATCGGTGTTTGGAGGCACAACAAGCTTTCAAGATGCACGTCATTATCCTGGAGCCTGTAGTTTCAAAACGTGATTTTGATGCACATCATGCTCTTATAACCTCGTTTCACCTTGTTTCAGAGCATGTGGCTCGAAAGCTCCAGTTTCAAAACATCAAAATCAATATTTAAAGGCACAACAAGGTTTCAAGACACAAGTCTTGATTCTCGAGATGATAGCATCAAAACATGGTTTTGACAAACACGACAATCTTAGAACCTCATTTCGGAGGTCGTGCCACAAAAGCCTCATTTTTGGAGCATAAAAATTAGTGTTTATAGGCACAACAAGGTTTCAAGACACAAGTCCAAATTTTGGAGTCGGTAGCATCAAAATGTAATTTTGATGTACATCATGCTCTTAGAACCTCATTTCGATGCTTGTTCCTTGAAAGCCCTGATTTGGGAACATCAAAATCAATGTTTTGAGGCAGAACAACGTTTCAGGAAGCATGTCCCTATTTCAGAGCCTATAGCGTTAAAATTCCATTTTGACGCAAATCATTCTTTTGGAAACTCATTTTGGAGCATCAAAATCAATGTTTGGAGGCACAACAAGGTTTCAAGATGGAAGTTCGGTTTCTAGAGTCAATAGAGTCAACATATGATTTTGGCGCACATCGTGCTCTTACAACCTCATTTCGAAGCTTGTGCCTCAAAAGCCCTAGTTTCAGAGCATTAAAATCAATGTTTTGGGGCACAACAGAGTTTCAAGATGCAAGCCCCGATTCTAGTGTCAGTAGCATCAAAATTCAATTTTGATGCATATTGCTCTTAGAACCCTATTTTAGAAATTGTGCCTCAAAAGCCCCAGTTTTGGAGCATCAAAATCGATGTTTGGAGGCACAATAAGGTTTCAAGAGGCAAGCCCCGATTCTATAGCCAGTAGCATCAAAATTCAATTTTGATGCACATTGTGCTCTTAGAACCCTGTTTTAGAAATTGTGCCTGAAAAGTTCTAGTTTTGGAGCATCAAAACTAATTTTGGAGCTTCAAAACCAATGTTTGGAGGCATAACAAGGTTTCAAGATGCAAGTCCTGATTCTAGAGCGGCTAGCGTCCAAATTTGATTTTGACACACATCATACTCTTAGAACCTTGTTTTGGAGCTTATGCCTCAAAATCTTTTGTTTCAAAGCATCAAAATTGGTGTTTGGTGGCACAACAATCTTTCAAGATGTAAGTCCATATTTTGGAGCCTGTATTGACAAAACATGATTTTGGTGCAAGTCGTGCTCTTAGAACCTCGTTTCAGAGCATGTGCCTTGAAAGTTCCAGTTTCAAAACATCAAAATCAATGTTTAAAGGTACAATAAGGTTTCAAGACACATGTCCAGATTCTCAAGCTGATAGCGTCAAAACACGATTTTGACAAACATGGTGTTCTTAGAGCCTCATTTCGGAGCTTGTGCCTTGAAAGCCCTAATTTTGGAACATCAAAATCAATGTTTTGAGGCACAACAAGGTTTCAAGAAGCAAGTCCCCATTTCGGAGCCTATAGCATCAAAAATTCCATTTTGACATGCATCATTCTCTTAGAAGTTCATTTCGGAGCTTGTGCCTCGAAAGACCCAGTTTTGGAGCATCAAAATCAATGTTTAAAGGCACAACGAGGTTTCAAGATGCAAGTCCCGATTCTAGAGTCAATAGCGTCAAAATCTGATTTTATCGCCCATCATGCTCTTAGAACATCATTTCAAAGATTGTGCCTCGAAAGCAGCGGTTTCAGAGCATCAAAATCAGTCTTTTGAGGCACAACAAGGTTTCAAGATGCAAGCCCCTATGCTAGAGGCAATAGCATCAAAATTCAATTTTGATGCACATTGTGCTCTTCAAATACTATTTTAGAAATTCTGCCTCAAAAGCACTAGTTTTGGAGCATCAAAATTGATGTTTGGAGGCACAACAAGGTTTCAAGATGCAAGTACTGATTTTGGAGCGAGTAACGTCAAAATTTGATTTTGATGCAGATCATGCTCTTCGAACCTTGTTTTGGAGCTTATGCCTCAAAAAATTTGGTTTCAAAGCATCGAAATTGGTGTGTGGAGGAACAACAAGCTGTCAAGATGCAAGTCCCTATTCCGGAGCTTGTAGTGTGAAAACGTGATGGTGTTCTTAGAACCTCATTTCGGAGGTCCTGACTCAAAAGCCTCATTTTTGGAGAATAAAAATTAGTGTTTGGAGGCACAATAAGGTTTCAAGACACAAGTCCCAATTCCAAAGTCGGTAACTTCAAAACACAATTTTGATGTACATGCGCTCTTAGAACCTCATTCTGGAGCTTGTGGCTTGAAAGCCTTGATTTTGGAACATCCAAATGAATGTTTTGACGCACAACAAGGTTTCAAGAAGCAAGTCCCTATTCCAGAGACTGTAGCGTCAAAATTCTATTTTGACGCACATCATTCTCTTAGAAGCTCATTTCGGAGCTTGTGCCTCAAGAGACCCAGTTTTGGAGCATCAATATCAATGTTTTGAGGCACAACAAGGTTTCAAGATGCAAGTCACGATTCTAGAGTGAATAGCGTCAAATTTTGATTTTGCAGCACATCGTGCTCTTAGAACCTCATTTTGAAGCTTGTGCCTCAAAAGCACTGATTTCGGAGCATCAAAATCAGTGTTTTGAGACACAACAAGGTTTCAAGATGCAAGCCCCGATTCTAGAGCTAGTAGTGTCAAAATTTAATTTTGATGCACATCGTGCTCTTAGAACCTTGTTTTAGAGCTTATCCCTCAAAATATTCGCTTTCGAAGCATCGAAATTGGTGTTTGGAGGCACAATAAGCTTTCAAGATGCAAGTCCTTATTCTGGAGCCTATAGTGTGCCTCAAAAGCATAATTTTTGGAGCATAAAAATTAGTGTTTGGAGGCACAACAAGGTTTTAAGACACAAGTCACAATTCCAGAGTTAGTAGTGTCAAAACGCAATTTTGATGTACATCGTGCTCTTAGAACCTCATTTTGGAGCATCAAAATTAGTGTTTTGAGGCACAACAGAGTTTCAAGATGCAAGCCCCGATTCTACTGCCAGTAGCATCAAAATTCAATTTTGATGCACATTGTGCTCTTAGAAATTATGCCTCAAAACCCTAGTTTTGGAGCACCAAAATCGATGTTTGGAGGCACAATAAGGTTTCAAGATGTACCTCTTGATAATAGAGCCAGTAGCCTCAAAATTTGATTTTGACGCACATTGTGCTCTTAGAACCTTGTTTTGGTGCTTATGCCTAAAAATCTAGGGTTTGGAATCACAACAAGCTTTGAAGACGCAAGTCCCTATTCCAGAGCCTGTAGTGTCAAAACATGATTTTGATGCACATCGTGATCTTAGAACCTCGTTTCGGAGTGTGTGGCTCGAAAGCTCCAGTTTCAAAACATCAATATAAATGTTGAAGGGCACAACAAGGTTTCAAGACACAAATCCTGATTCTCAAGTTGATATTGATTGTCAAAACACGATTTTGACAAACATGGTGTTCTTAGAACCTCATTTCGGAGGTTCTACCTCAAAAGCCTTGTTTTTGGAGCATAAAATTTACTGTTTGGAGGCACAACAAGGTTTCAAGACACAAGTCCCAATTCCAGAGTCGGTAGCATCAGAATGCAATTTTGATCTACATCGTGCTCTTAGAACCTCATTTTGGAGCTTGTGCCTTGAAAGCCTTGATTTTGGAACCTCAAAATCAATGTTTTAAGGCACAACAAGATTCCAAGAAGCAATCCCTATTCCAGAGTCTATAGCGTCAAAATTCCATTTTAATGTACATCATTCTCTTAAAAGCTCATTTCAGAGCTTGTGCCTCGAAAGACCCAGTTTTGGAGCATCAAAATCAATGTTTGGAGGCACAACAAGGTTTCAAGATGCAAGTCCTTATTCTACAGTCAATAGCGTCAAAAGCTGATTTTCGCGTACATCGTGCTCTCAAAACCTCATTTCAAAGCTTGTGCCACGCATTATCAAAGCATCAAAATCATTGTTTTGAGGCACAACAAGGTTTCAAGATGCAATCTTTGATTCTCAAGCCAGTAGCATCAAAATTCAATTTTGATGCACATTGTGCTCTTAGAACCCCGTTTTAGAAATTGCACCTCAAAAGCCTCAGTTTTGGAGCATCAAAATCAATGTTTGGAGGCACAACAAGGTTTTAAGATGCAAATCTTGATTCTGGAGCTGGTAGTGTCAAAATTTGATTTTGACGCACATCGTGCTCTTAGAACCTTCTTTTGGAGCTTATGCCTCAAATTTTTTGGTTTCGAAGCATCAAAATTGGTGTTTGGAGGCACAACAAAATTTGAAGATGCAAGTCCCTATTTTGGAGCCTGTAGTGTCAAAACGTGATTTTGATGCACATCATGTGTGCTCTTAGAACCTCATTTCGGAGCGTGTGGCTCGAAAGCTCCAGTTTCAAAACATCAAAATCAATGTTTAAAGGAACAACAAGTCCCAATTCTCAAGCTGATAGCGTCAAAACACAATTTTAACAAAACATAGTGTTCTTAGAACCTCATTTCGGAGGTCGTGCCTCAAAACCCTCATGTTTGGAGCATAAAAATTAGTGTTTGGAGGCACAACAAGGTTTCAAGACACAAGTCCCAATTCCAAAGTCGGGTAGCATCAAAATGCAATTTTCATGTACATCATGCTCTTAGAACCTCATTTCGGAGCTTGTGCCTTGAAAGCCCTCATTTTGGAGCATCAAAATTAGTGTTTTGAGGCACAACAGAGTTTCAAGATGCAAGCCCCGATTCTACTGCCAGTAGCATCAAAATTCAATTTTGATGCACATTGTGCTCTTAGAAATTATGCCTCAAAACCCTAGTTTTGGAGCATCAAAATCGATGTTTGGAGGCACAATAAGGTTTCAAGATGTACCTCCTTATAATAGAGCCAGTAGCCTCAAAATTTGATTTTGACGCACATCGTGCTCTGAGAACCTTGTTTTGGTGCTTATGCCTAAAAATCTTGGATTTGGAAGCATCCAAATTGGTGTTTGGAAGCACAACAAGCTTTGAAGACGCAAGTCCCTATTCCAGAGCCTATAGTGTCAAAACATGATTTTGATGCACATCATGCTCTTAGAACCTCGTTTCGGAGTGTGGCTCGAAAGCTCCAGTTTCAAAACATCAATATAAATGTTGAAGGGCACAACAAGGTTTCAAGACACAAATACCGATTCTCAAGCTGATATTGTCAAAACACGATTTTGACAAACATGGTGTTCTTAGAACCTCATTTCGGAGGTTCTGGCTCGAAAGCCTTGTTTTTGGAGCATAAAATTTACTGTTTGGAGGCACAACAAGGTTTCAAGACACAAGTCCCAATTCCAGAGTCGGTAGCTTCAAAATGCAATTTTGATCTACATTGTGCTCTTAGAACCTCATTTTGGAGCTTGTGCCTTGAAAGCCTTGATTTTGGAACATCAAAATCAATGTTTTAAGGCACAACAAGATTCCAAGAGGCAAGTCCCCTATTCCAGAGCCTGTAGCGTCAAAATTCCATTTTAATGTACATCATTCTCTTAAAAGCTCATTTTAGAGCTTGTGGCTCGAAAGACCCAGTTTTGGAGCATCAAAATCAATGTTTGGAGGCACAACAAGGTTTCAAGATGCAAGTCCTTATTCTAGAGTCAATAGCGTCAAAAGCTGATTTTCGCGCACATCGTGCTCTCAGAACCTCATTTCAAAGCTTGTGCCACGCATTATCAAAGCATCAAAATCATTGTTTTGAGGCACAACAAGGTTTCAAGATGCAATCTTTGATTCTCAAGCCAGTAGCATCAAAATTCAATTTTGATGCACATTGTGCTCTTAGAACCCCATTTTAGAAATTGCGCCTCAAAAGCCCCAGTTTTGGAGCATCAAAATCAATGTTTGGAGGCACAACAAGGTTTTAAGACGCAAATCTTGATTCTGGAGCTAGTAGTGTAAAAATCTGATTTTGACGCACATCGTGCTCTTAGAACCTCCTTTGGAGCTTATGCCTCAAATTTTTTGGTTTCGAAGCATCAAAATTGGTGTTTGGGGGCAAAACAAAATTTGAAGATGCAAGTCCCTATTTTGGAGCCTGTAGTGTCAAAACGTGATTTTGATGCTCCAAAACTTGTGCCTATTTTGGAGCTAATTTTCGCGCACATCGTGCTCTCAGAACCTCATTTCAAGCTTGTGCCACGCATTTTCAAAGCATTAAAATCAATGTTTGGAGGCACAACAAGGTTTTAACATGCAAATCTTGATTTTGGAGCCGGTAGTGTCAAAATTTGATTTTGACGCACATCGTGCTCTTAGAACCTCGTTTCGGAGCGTGTGGCTCGAAAGCTCCAGTTTCAAAACATCAAAATCAATGTTTAAAGGAACAACAAGTCCCAATTCTCAAGCTGATAGCGTCAAAACACGATTTTGACAAACATAGTGTTCTTAGAACCTCATTTCGGAGGTTGTGCCTCAAAACCCTCATTTTTGGAGCATAAAAATTAGTGTTTGGAGGCACAACGAGGTTTGAAGACACAAGTCCCAATTTCAGAGTCGGTAGCATCAAAATGCAATTTTCATGTACATCGTGCTCTTAGAACCTCATTTCGGAGCTTGTGCCTTGAAAGCCCTCATTTTGGAATATCAAAATCAATGTTTTTGAGGCACAACAAGGTTTCAAGATGCAAGTCCCTATTCCAGAGAATGTAGCGTTAAAAATCATTCTCTTAGAAGCTCATTTCGGAGCTTGTGCCTCAAAATACCAAGTTTTGGAGCATTAAAATCAATGTTTGGAGGCACAACAAGGTTTCAAGATGCAAGTCCTGATTCTAGAGTCAATACCATCAAAATTTGATTTTAGCGCACATCGTGCTCTTAGAATCTCATTTCAAAGCTTCTGCCTCGAATGCCCTAGTTTTGGAGCATCAAAATCATTGTTTTGAGGCACAACAAGGTTTCAAGATGCAAGCCGTGATTCTCGAGCCAGTAGCATCAAAATTCAATTTTGATGCAAATTGTGCTCTTAGAATCCTGTTTTAGAATTTGTGCCTCAAAAGCCCCAGTTTTGGAGTATCAAAATCGATGTTTGGAGGCACAACAAGGTTTCAAGATGCAAGTCCTGATTCTAGAGCCGATAGCATCAAAATATGATTTTGATGCACATCGTGCTCTTAGAACCTTGTTTTGGAGCTTATGCCTAAAAATCTTCGGTTTCAAAGCATCAAAATTGGTGTTTGGTGGCACAGCAAGCTTTCAAGATGCAAGTCCCTATTCTGGAGTCTATAGTGTCAAAACGTGATTTTGATGCACATCGTGCTATTAGAACCTCATTTCAGAGCATGTGGCTTGAAAGCTCCAGTTTCAAAACATCAAAATCAATGTTTAAAGGCACAACAAGTCCCGATTCACAAGCTGATAGTGTCAAAACATGGTGTTCTTAGAACCTCATTTCGAAGTTTGTGCCTCAAAATCCTCATTTTTGGAGCATAAAAATTAGTGTTTGGGAGGAACAACAAGGTTTCAAGACACAAGTCCCAATTCCAGAGTCGGTAGCATCAAAATGCAATTTTTATGTATATCGTGATCTTAGAACCTCATTTTAGAGCTTGTGCCTTGAAAGCCCTGATTTTTTAATATCAAAATCAATGTTTTGAGGCACAGCAAGGTTTCAAAATGCAAGGCCCTATTCTATTTTGATGCACATCATTCTCTTAGAAGCTCATTTCGAAGCTTGTGCCTCAAAAGACCTAGTTTTGGAGCATCAAAATCAATGTTTGGAGGAACAACAAAGTTTCAAGATGCAAGTCTCGATTCTAGAGTCAATAGCATCAAAATCTGATTTTGGCGCACATTGTGTTCTTAGAACCTCATTTTGAAGCTTGTGCTTCGAAAGCCCTAGTTTCGGAGCATCAAAATTAGTGTTTTGAGGCACAACAAGGTTTCAAGATGCAAGCCCCGATTCTAGAGTCATTACCATCAAATTTCAATTTTGATGCACATTGTGCTCTTAGAACCCTGTTTTAGAAATCTTGCCTCAAAAGCCCCAATTTTGGAGCATGAAAATTGATGTTTGGAGGCAAAACAAGGTTTCAAGATGCAAGTCCTAATTCATGAGCCGGGTAACATCAAAAATTGATTCTGACGCACATCGTGCTCTTGGAACCTTGTTTTGGAGCTTATACGTCAAAATCTTCGGTTTCAAATCATCAAAATTGGTGTTTAGAGGCACAACAAGGCTTCAAGATGCATGTCCCTATTCCAGAGCCTTTAGTGTCAAAACGTGATTTTGATGCACATTGTGCTCTTAAAACCTTGTTTCGAAGTGTCTGGCTTGAAAGCTCCAGTTTCAAAACATCAAAATCAATGTTTAAAGGCACAACAAGGTTTCAAGACAGAAGTCCCGATTCTCAAGCTGATAGCGTCAAAACATGATTTTGATAAACATGGTGTTCTTAGAACCTCATTTCGAAGGTTGTGCCTCAAAAGCCTCAAATTTGGAGCATAAATATTAGTGTTTTTAGGCACAACAAGGTTTCTAGATACAAGTCCCAGTTTCAGAGTTTGTGTCTTGAAAGCCCCTGATTATGGAACATCAAAATCAATGTTTTGAGGCACAACAAGGTTTCAAGAAGCAAGTTCTTATTCCAAAGCTTGTAGCGTCAACATTCCATTTTGACGCATATCATTCTCTTAGAAGCTCATTTTAGGAGCTTGTGCCTCGAAAGACCCAATTTTGGAGCATCAAAATCAATGATTGGAGGCATAAAAAGGTTTCAAGATGCAGTCTCGATTTTAGAGTCAATAGCAACAAAATATGATTTTGGCCCACATCATGCTCTTAGAACCTTATTTCGAAAAATCGGTGTTTTGAGGCACAACAATGTTTCAAGATGCAAGCCCCAATTCTAGAGCCAGTAGCATCAAAATTTAATTTTGATGCACATTACGCTCTTAGAACCCTGTTTTAGAAATTGTGCCACAAAAGCCCCAGTTTTGGAGCATCAAAATCAATGCTTGGAGGCACAACAAGGTTTCTAGAGCCAGTAGCATCAAAATTTGATTTTGACGCACATCGTTCTCTTAGAATCTTCTTTTGGAGCTTATGCCTGAAAATCTTCAGTTTCAAATAATTGAAATTGGTGTTTGGAGTCACGACAAGTTTTCAAGATGCAAGTTCCTATTCCGGAGCCTATAGTGTCAAAATGTGATTTTGATGCACATCGTGCTCTTAGAATCTTGTTTCGGAGCATGTGGCTCGAAAGCTCGAGTTTCAAAACATCAAAATCAATGTTTAAAGGCATAACAAGGTTTCAAGACACAAGTCCCGATACTCAAGCTGATAGCGTCAAAACATGATTTTGACAAACATGGTGTTTTTTAGAACCTCATTTCGGAGGTTGTGCCTCGAAAGACGTAGTTTTGGAGCATCAAAATCAATGTTTTCAAGATGCAAGTCCCGATTCTACAGTCAATAGCATCAAAATCTGATTTTGGCGCACATTATGCTCTTCAAACCTCATTTCGAAGCTTGTGCCTCAAAAGCCCTGTTTTCAAAGCATCAAAATTAATGTTTTGAGGCACAACAAGGTTTCAAGATGCAAGCCCTGATTCTAGAGCCAGTAGCATCAAAATTCAATTTTGATGCATATTGTGCTCTTAGAACCCTATTTTAGACATTGTGCCTTAAAAGCCCCAATTTTGGAGTATCAAAATCTATGTTTAGAGGAACAACAAGGTTTCAAGATGCAAGTCCTGATTCTGGAGCCGGGTAGCATCAGAATTTGATTTTGACGCACATCGTGCTCTTAGAACCTTGTTTTGGAGCTTATGCCTCAAAATATTCAGTTCTGAAGCATCCAACTTAATATTTGGAGGCACAACAATCTTCCAAGACGCAAGTTTGATTTTGATGCACTTCGTGCTCTTAGAGCCTTGTTTCGGAGCGTCTGGCTTGAAAGCTCCAGTTTGGAAACATCAAAATCAATGTTTAAAGTCACAACAAGGTTTCAAGACACAAGTCCTGATTCTCAAGTTGATAGTGTCAAAACAAGATTTTGACAAACATGGTGTTCTTAGAACGTCATTTCGGAGGTTCTGCCTCAAAATCCTCATTTTTGGAGCATAAAAATTAGTGTTTGGAGGCACAACAAGGTTTCAAGACACAAATTCCAATTCCATAGTCGGTAGCATCAAAACAAAAAATTTATGTACATCGTGCTCTTAGAACCTCATTTTGTAGCTTGTACCTTGAAAGCCCTGATTTTGGAACATCAAAATCAATGTTTTGAGGCACAACAAGGTTTCAAGAAGCAAGTCCCTATTCCAAAGAGTGTAGTGTCAAAATTCCATTTTGACGCACATCATTCTCTTAGAAGCTCATTTTGGAGCTTGTCCCTTGAAAGACCTAGTTTTGTAGCATCAAAATAAATGTTTGCAGGAACAATAAGGTTTCAAGATGCAAGTCCTGATTCTAGAGTCAATAACGTCAAAATATTATTTTGGTGCACATCGTTCTCTTAGAACCTCATTTCGAAGCTTGTGCCTCGAAAGCCCCAGTTTCGGAGCATCAAAATCAGTGTTTTGAGGCACAACAAGGTTTCAAGATGCAAACCCTGATTATAAAACCAGTACCATTAAAAGTCAATTTTGATGCACATTGTGCTCTTAGAACCCTGTTTTAGAAATTATGCCTCAAAAACCCCAGATTTGGAGCATCAAAATCGATCTTTGGAAGCACAACAAGGTTTCAAGATGCAATTCTTGATTTAGGAGCCGGGGTAGCATTAAAATTTGATTTTGACGCACATAATGCTCTTGGAGCCTTGTTTTGGAGCTTATGCCTCAAAATCTTCGGTTTCGAAGCATCAAAATTGGTGTCTGG
Organism: Cryptomeria japonica; assembly: GCF_030272615.1. Lineage (NCBI taxonomy): Eukaryota > Viridiplantae > Streptophyta > Pinopsida > Cupressales > Cupressaceae > Cryptomeria > Cryptomeria japonica. The sequence goes on along the minus strand of NC_081415.1, from coordinate 381,373,244 downwards.
AGGCACAACAAGCTTTAAAGACGTAAGTCCCTATTCTGGAGATTTTAGTGTCAAAACATGATTTTGATGCACATCGTGCTGTTAGAACCTCATTTCGATGCGTGTGGCTCAAAATCTCCAATTTCAAAACATCAAAATCAATGTTTAAAGGCAAAACAAGGTTTCGAGACACAAGTCCCGATTCTCAAGCTGATAGCATCAAAACACAATTTTGACAAACATGGTGTTTTTAGAACCTCATTTCGGAGGTTGTGCCTCAAAAGCCTCATTTTTGGAGCATAAAAATTAGTGTCCAGAGCCTGTAGCATCAAAATGGAATTTTGACACACATCATTCTCTTAGAAGCTCATTTCGGAGCTTGTGTCTCGAAAGACTCAGTTTTGGAGGCACAACAATGTTTCAAGATGTAAGTCTTGGTTCTAGAGTCAATAGCGTCAAAGTTTGATTTTGGCGCACATCGTGCTCTTAGAACCGCATTTCGAAGCTTGTGCCTCCAAAGCCCCAGTTTCGGAGAATCAAAATCAGTGTTTTGGGGCACAATAAGGTTTCAAAATGCAAGCCCCTATTCTAGAGCCAGTAGCATCTAAATTCAATGTTGATGTACATTGGGCTCTTAGAACCCTATTTTAGAATTTATGCCTCAATAGCACTAGTTTTGGAGCATCAAAATCGATGTTTTGAGGCACAAAAAGGTTTCAAGATGCAAGTCCTGATTCTGGAGTCGGTAGCCTCAAAATTGGTGTCTAGAGGCACAACAAGCTTTCAAGATGCAAGTCCCTATTCTGGAGCCTGTAGTGTGAAAAACATGATTTTGATGCACATCGTGCTCTTAGAATCTCATTTTAGAGCGTGTGGCTTGAAAGCTCCAATTTCAAACAATCAAAATTAATGTTTAAGGGCACAACAAGGTTTCAAGTCACGAGTCCTGATTCTCAAGCTGATAGCGTAAAAACACGATTTTGACAAACATGGTGTTCTTAGAACCTCATTTCGGAGGTTGTAACTCAAAACCCAAATTTTTGGAGCATAAAAGTTAGTGTTTGGAGGCACAACAAGGTTTCAAGACACAAGTCCCAATTCTAGAGTCGGTAGCGTCAAAACACAATTTGGATGTACATCGTGCTCTTAGAACGTCATTTCGGAGCTTGTGCCTTGAAAGCCTTGATTTTGGAACATCAAAATCAATGTTTTGGGGCACAACAAGGTTTCAAGAAGCAAGTCCCTATTATGGAGCCTGTAGCGTCAAAATTCCATTTTGATGCACATCATTCTCTTAGAAACTCATTTCGTAGCTTGTGCCTTGAAAGACTCAGTTTTGGAGCATCAAAATCAACGATTGGAGGTACAATATGGTTTCAAGATGCAAGTCCCGATTCTAGAGTCAACAGCGTCAAAATCTGATTTTAACGCACATCGTGCTCTTAAAACCTCATTTCGAAGCTTGTTCCTCGAAAGGACCGAGTTTCAAAGCATCAAAATCAATGTTTTGAGGCACAACAAGGTTTCAAGATGCAAGCCTCGATTCTATAGCCAATAGCATCAAAATTCAATTTTGATGCACATTGTGCTCTTAGAACCCTATTTTAGAAATTGTGCCTCAAAAGCCCCAGTTTTGAAGCATGAAAAATCGATGTTTGGAGGCACAACAAGGTTTCAAGATGCAAGTCCCTAATACAGAACCTTGTTTTGGAAATTATACCTCAAAATCTTCAGTTTTGAATCATCAAAATTGGTGTTTGGAGGAACAAGAAGTTTTCAAGACACAAGTCCCTAATACAGAACCTGTAATGTTACGTGGTTTTGATGCACATTGTGCTCTTAGAACCTCGTTTCGGAGCCTGTGCCTTGGAAGCTCTAGTTTCAAAACATCAAAATCAATGTTTAAAGGCACAATAAGGTTTCAAGACACAAGTCCCGATTCTCAAGCTGATAGCGTCGAAACACGATTTTGAAAAACATGGTGTTCTCAGAACCTCATTTCGGAGGTTCTGCCTCAAAAGCCTCATTTTTGGAGCATAAAAATTTATGTTTTGAGGCACAACAAGGTTTCAAGACACAAGTCCCAATTCCAGAGTCGGGTAGCGTCAAAATGCAATTTTGATGTGCATCTTGCTCTTAGAACTTGATTTCGGAGCTTGTGCCTTGAAAGCACTGATTTTGGAACATCAAAATCAATGTTTTAAAGCACAACAAGGTCTCAAGAAGAAAGTCCCTATTCCGGAGCCTGTAGTGTCAAAATTTCATATTGACGCACATCATTCTCTTAGAAGCTCATTTCAGAGTTGTGCCTTGAAAGACCCAGTTTTGGAACATCAAAATCAATGTGTGGAGGCACAACAACATTTCAAGATGCAAGCACCAATTCTAGAGCGAGTAGCATCAAAATTCAATTTTGATGCATATTGTGCTCTTAGAACCCTGTTTAAGAAATTGTGCCTCAAAAGCCCCAATTTTGATTTTCATGCACATCATGCTCTTAGAACCTTGTTTTGGAGCTTATGCCTCAAAATCTTGGGTTTTGAAGTATCAAAATTGGTGTCTGGAGGCACAACAAGCTTTCAAGATGCAAGTCCCTATTCCAGAGCCTATAGTGTCAAAACATGATTTTGATGCACATCGTGCCCTCAGAACCTCATTTCGGAGTGTGTGGCTCGAAAGCTCCAGTTTCCAAACATCAAAAGCAATGTTTAAAGGCACGACAAGGTTTCAAGACACGAGTCCCAATTCTCAAGCTAATAGCATCGAAACATGATTTTTACAAACATGGTGTTCTTAGATCCTCATTTCGGAGGTTGTGCTTCAAAAGCCGCGTTTTTGGAGCATAAAAATTAACGTTTGGAGGCACAACAAGTTTTCAAGACACAAGTCCCAATTCCAGAGTCGGTAGCGTCAAAAATGCAATTTCGATGTACATCGTGCTCTTAGAACCTCATTTCAGAGCTTTTGCCTTGAAAGCCTTGATTTTGGAACATCAAAATCAATGTTTTAAGGCACAACAAGGTTTCAAGAAGCAAGTCCCTATTCCAGAGGCGATAGCATCAAATTCAATTTTGACACACATCATTCTCTTAGAAGCTCATTTCGGAGCTTGTGCTTCGAAAGACACAGTTTTGAAGCATCAAAATCAATGTTTGGAGTCACAACAAGGATTGAAGATGCAAGTCCCAATTCTCCAGCCGATGGCGTCAAAACACAGTTTTGACAAACATGGTGTTCTTAGAATCTCATTTCAGAGGTTGTGCAAAAGCTTTGTTTTTGGAGCATAAAAATTAGTGTTTGGAGGCAGAACAAGGTTTCAAGACACAAGTCCCTATTCAAGAGTCGGAAACATCAAAACACAATTTTCATGTACATCGTGCTCTTAGAACCTTATTTTGGAGCTTGTGCCTTGAAAGCCCTGATTTTTGAACATCAAAATCAATATTTTGAGGCACAAAAAGGTTTCAAGAAGCAAATCCCTATTCCGGAGCCTGTAGCATAAAAATTCAATTTTAACACACATGATTCTCTTAGAAGCTCATTTCGGAGCTTTTTCCTCGAAACATTGATTTTGAAGCTCCGAAACTGGGTCTTTCGAGGAACAAGCTTTGAAATGAGGTTTTAAGAGCATGATGTGCGCTAAAATAAGATTTTGTTGCTATTGACTCTAGAATCAAGACTTACATCTTGAAACCATGTTGTGCCTCCAAACATTGACTTTGATGCTCCAAAACTGAGTCTTTTGAGGCACAAGCTCCAAAATAGGGACTTGCTTCTTGAAACCTTGTTGTGCCCCAAAATATTGATTTTGATGTTCCAAAATCAGCACTTTCAAGGCACAAGCTCCGAAATGAGGTTCTAAGAGAACGATGTACATCAAAATTGCATTTTGAACCTACCGACTCTAGAATTGGGAATTGTGTCTTGAAGCCTTGTTGTGCCTCCAAACACTAACTTTTATGCTCCAAAAATGCAGCTTTTGAGGCACAACCTTTGAAATGAGGTTCTAAGAACACCATGTTTGTCAAAATCATGATTTGATGCTATCAGCTTGAGAATCGGGACTCGTGACTTGAAACCTTGTTGTGCCTTTAAACATTGCTTTTGATTGTTTGAAACTAGAGCTTTCGAGCCACATGCTCTGAAATGAGGTTCTAAGAGCAGATGTTCATCAAAATCATGTTTTGACACTATAGGCTTCGGAATAGGGACTTGCATCTTGAAAGCTTGTTGTGCCTCCAGACACCAATTTTTGATTCTTCGAAACCGAATATTTTTAAGCATAAGCTCCAAAACAAGGTTGTAAGAGCACGATGTACGTCAAATTCAAATTTTAATGCTACTAGCTCCATAATCAAGACATGCATGTTGAAACCTTGTTGTGCCTCCAAATATCCATTTTGATGCTCCAAAACTTGAGCTTTTTAGGCACAATTTCTATAATAGGGTTCTAAGAGCACAATGTGCATCAAAATTTAATTTTGATGCTACTAGCTCTAGAATCGGGGCTTGCATCTTAAAACATTGTTATGCCTCAAAAAACTGATTTTGATGCTCCAAAACCAGGGCTTTCGAGGCACAAGCTTCGAAATAAGGTTCTAAGAGCAAGATGTACACCAAAATTAGATTTTGACGCTATTGAATCTAGAATCAAGACTTGCTACCGACTCTGGAATTGGGAATTGTGTCTTGAAACCTTGTTGTGCCTCCAAACACTAATTTTTATGCTCCAAAAATGCGGCTTTTGAAGCACAACCTCTGAAATGAGGATCTAAGAACACCATGTTTGTAAAAATCATGTTTCGATGCTATCAGCTTGAGAATCGGGACTCGTGTCTTGAAATGATGTGCGTCAAAATCTAATTTAAATGCTACAGGCTCCGGAATAGGGACTTGCTACTTGAATCCTTGTTGTGCCTCAAAACATTGATTTTGATGTTCCAAAATCAGGGCTTTTAAGGCACAAGCTCCGAAATGAGGTTCTAATAGCACGATATACATCAAAACTGTGTTTTGATGCTACCGACTCTGGAATTGGACTTGTGTCTTGAAACCTCTTCATGCCTCCAAACACTATTTTTTATGCTAAAAAAATGATCCTTTTGAGGAACGACCTCCGAAATGAGGTTCTAAGAACACCATGTCTGTCAAAATTGTCTTTTGACGCTATCGGCTTGAGAATCGGGACTTGTGTCTTGAAACCTTGTTTTCCCTTTAAAAATTGATTTTAATGTTTTGAAACTAGAGCTTTCAATCCACACGCTCGAAAACAAGGTTCTAAGAGCGCGATGTGCATCAAAATCACGTTTAGAAACTAGAGGGTCTGGAATAGGGACTTGCATCTTGAAAGCTTGTTGTGCCTCCAAACACCAATTTTGATGCCTTGAAACCAAAGATTTTGAGGCATAACCTCCAAAACAACGTTCTAAGAGCATGATGTGCGTCAAAATCAAATTTTGACGCTACCAGTTCCAGAATCAGGACTTGCATCTTGAAACCTTGTTGTGCCTCCAAACATCGATTTTGATGCTCCAAAACTGGAGCTTTCGAGGCAAAATTTCTAAAACAGGGTTCTAAGAGCATAATGTGCATCAAAATTGAGTTTTGATGCTACTAGCTTTAGAATCGAGGCTTGCATATTGAAACCTTGTTGTGCGTCAAACCACTGGTTTTGATGCTCCAAAACTGGGATGCTATCAGCTTGAGAATCGGGGACTTGTGTTTTGAAACCTTGTTGTGCCTTTAAACATTGATTTCGATGTTTTGAAACTTGATCTTTCAAGCCACACGCTCTGAAACAAGGTTCTAAGAGCATGATGTGCGTCAAAATTATGTTTTGACACTACGGGCTCCAAAATAGGGAGTTGCGTCTTGAAAGCTTATTGTGCCTCCAAACACCAATTTTGATGATTCTAAACCAAATATTTTGAGGCATAAGTTCTAAAACAAGGTTCTAAGAGCATGATGTGTGTCCAATTCAAATTTTGACGCTAGCAGCTCCCGAATCAGGACTTGCATCTAGAAATCTTGTTGTGCCTCCAAACATTGATTTTGATGCTCCAAAATTGGGGCTCTTGAGGCACAATTTCTAAAATAGGGTTCTAAGAGCTCAATGTGCATCAAAATTGAATTTTGATGCTACTGGCTCCAGAATCAGGGCTTGCATCTTGAAACCTTGTTGTCCCTCAAAACACTGATTTTGATGCTCCGAAATAGGAGCTTTTGAGGCACAAGCTTCGAAATCCGGTTCAAATAGCACGATGTGGACCACACTCAGATTTTGACGCTATTGACTCTAGAATCAGGACTTGCATCTTGCTCCCTTGTTGTGCCTCAAAACACTTATTTTGATACTCCGAAACCGGGGCTTTCGAGCCACAAGCTTTAAAATGAGGTTCTAAGAGCACAATTTGTGCCAAAATCAGATTTTGACGCTATTGACTTTAGAATCAAGACTTGTATCTTGAAACCCTGTTGTGCCTCCAAACATTGATTTTGATGCTCCAAAACTAGGTCTTTCAAGGCTCAAGCTCCGAAAAGAGCTTCTAAGAGACTGATGTGTGTGAAAATGGAATTTTGACGCTACAGGCTTCGAAATAGGGACTTGCTTCTTGAAACCTTTTTGTGCCTTAAAACATTGATTTTGATGTTCCAAAATCAGGGCTTTCTAAGAGCACGATGTACATCAAAATTGTGTTTTGAAGCTACCGACTCTGGAATTGGGACTTGTGTCTTGAAACCTTGTTGTGCCTCCAAACACTAATTTTTATACTCCAAAAATGAGGCTTTTGAGGCACAACCTCAGAAATGAGGTTCTAAGAACACCATGTTTCTCCAAACCGTATTTTGACGCTATTAGCTTGAGAATCAGGACTCGTGACTTGAAACGTTGTTGTGCCTTTAAACATTGCTTTTGATGTTTTGAAACTGGAGCTTTCAACCCAGACGCTCTGAAACGAGGTTCTAAGAGTATGATGTGCATCAAAATCATGTTTTGACATTGTTAGGCTCTGAAATAGGGAGTTGCATCTTGAAAGCTTGTTGTGCCTCCAGACACCAATTTTGATGCTTTGAAACCGAAGACTTTGAGGCATAAGCTCCAAAACAAGGTTCTAAGAGCATGATGTGCGTTAAAATCAAATTTTGACGCTACCGGCTCTAGAATCAGGACTTGCATCTTGAAACCTTGTTGTGCCTCCAAACATCGATTTTGAAGCTCCAAAGTTGGGGCTTTTGAGGCACAATTTCTAAAACAGGGTTCTAAGAGCACAATGTGCATCAAAATTGAATTTTGATGCTACTTGCTCTAGAATTAGAGCTTGCATCTTGAAACCTTGTTGTACCTCAAAACACAAATTTGGATGCTCCAAAACCAGGGCTTTCAAGGCACAAGCTTTGAAATGAAATTCTAAGAGCATGATGTACGCTAAAATAAGATTTTGATGCTATTTACTCTAGAATCGGGACTTGCACCAAAATCAAATTTTCACGCTATTGACTCTAGAATTGACACTTACATCTTCAAACGTTGTTGTGCCTCCACAGAATTAATTTGATGTTTCAAAACTGGGTCTTTCGAGGCACAAGCTCTGAAATGAGCTCCTAAGACAATGATGTGCGTCAAAATTGAATTTTGATGATACAGGCTCTGGAATAGGGACTTGCTTCTTGAAACCTTATTGTGCCTGAAAACATTGATTTTGATGTTCCAAAATAAGGGCTTTCAAGGCACGAGCTCCGAAATGAGGTTCTAAGACCACGATGTACATCAAAATTGCGTTTTGAAATTACCCACTTTGGAATTGGGACTTGTGTCTTGAAATATTGTTGTGCCTCCAAACTCTAATTTTTATGCTCCAAAAATGAGGCTTTTGAGGCACACCATCCGAAACGAGGTTCTAAGAACACCATGTTTGTCAAAATCATGTTTTGACGCCGTTAACTTGAGAATCAGGACTTGTTTCATGAAAACTTGTTGTTCCTTTAAACATTGATTTTGATGTTTTGAAACTTGAGCTTTCAAGGCATACGCTCCGAAATGAGGTTCTAAGAGCACGATGTGCATCAAAATCACGTTTTGACACTACAGGCTTCGGAATAGGGACTCGCATCTTGAAAGCTTGTTGTGCCTCCAAACACCAGTTTTGTTGTTTTGACACTGGAGCTTTCGAGCCACACTCTCCGAAATGAGGTTCTAAGAGAACGATGTGCATCAAACTCACGTTTTCACACTACAGGCTCTGGAATAGGGACTTGCATTTTGATAGCTTGTTGTGCCTCCACACACCAATTTCAATGCTTCGAAACCGAAGATTTTGAGGCATAAGCTCCAAAACAAGGTTCCAAGAGCACGCTCTGCATCAAAATCAAATTTTGACACTACCGGCTCCAAAATTAGTACTTGCATCTTGAAACCTTGTTGTGCCTAAAAAGACTGATTTTGATGCTCCGAAACCGGGGCTTTCGAGCCACAAGCTTCAAAATGATGTTCTAAGAGCACAATGGGTGCTAAAATCAGATTTTGACGCTATTGACTCTAGAATCGGGACATGCATTTTGAAACCTTGTTGTGCCTTCAAACATTGATTTTCATGCTCCAAAACTAGGTCTTTTGAGGCACAAGCTCCGAAATGAACTTCTAAGAGAATGATGCGAGTCAAAATGGAATTTTGACACTACAGGCTCCAAAATAGGGGCTCGTGTTTTGACGCTTTCAGCTTGAGAATCTGGACATGTGTCTTGAAACCTTATTGTACCTTTAAACATTGATTTTGATGTTTTGAAACTAGAACTTTCAAGCCACACGCTCGGAAATGAGGTTCTAAGAGTATGACTTGCATCAAATCACGTTTTGACACTATAGGCTATGGAATAAGGACTTGCGTCTTGAAAGATTGTTGTTCCTCCAAACACCAATTTTGATGCTTTGAAACCAAAGATTTTGAGGCACAAGCTCCAAAACAAGGTTCTAAGAGCACGATGTGTGTCAAAATCAAATTTGGATGCTACCCTCTCCAGAATCAGGATTTGCATCTTGAAACCTTGTTATTAAGCTCCAAAACAAGGTTCTAAGAGCACGATGTGCATCAAAATCAAATTTTGATGCTACCGGCTCCAGAATTAGGACTTGCATCTTGAAACCTTGTTCTGCCTCCAAACATCAATTTTGATGCTCCAAAATTGGGGCTTTGAGGCTAAATTTCTAAAATAGAGTTCTAAGAGCACAATTTGCATCAAAATTGAATTTTGATGTTTCTCACTCTAGAATCGATGCTGGCATCTTGAAACCTTGTTCTGCCTCAAAACATTGATTTTGATGCTCCGAAACCAGGGCTTTCGAGGCACAAGCTTTGGAATGAGGTTCTAAGAGCACGATGTGCACCAAAATCAGATTTTCACGCTATTGACTCTAGAATTAACACTTACATCTTCAAACATTTTTGTGCCTCCACACATTGATTTTGATGCTGCAAAACTGGGTCTTTCAAGGCACAAGCTCTGAAATGAGCTTCTAAAAGAATGATGTGCGTCAAAATGGAATTTTGACGCTACAAGCTCCGGAATAGGGACTTGCTTCTTGAAACCTTGTTGTGCCTCAAAACATTGATTTTGATGTTCCAAAATTAGGGCTTTCAAGGCACAAGCTCTAAAATCAGGTTCTAAGGGCACCATGTTTTTCAAAATCGTGTTTCGATGCTATCAGCTTGAGAATTGGGACTTGTGTCTTGAAACCTTATTGTGCCTTTAAAAATTGATTTTGATGTTTTGAAACTAGAGCTTCCGAGCCACACGCTCTGAAATGAGGTTCTAAGAGCACGCTGTGCATCAAAACCACGTTTTGACATTACAGGTTCCGTAATAGGGACTTCCGTCTTGAAAGCTTATTGTGCCTCCAAACACCAATTTTGATGATTCGAAACTGAAGAATTTGAGGTATAATTTCCAAAACAAGGTTTTAAGAGCACGCACGATGTGCGTCAAAATCAAATTTTGGCACTACCAACTCCAAAATCAAGACTTGCATCTTGAAACCTTGTTGTGCCTCCAAACATCGATTTTAATTCTCCAAAACTAGGGCTTTTGAGGCACAATTTCTAAAACAAGGTTCTAAGAGCACAATGTGCATCAAAATTGAATTTTGATGCTATTGGCTCTAGAATCAAGGCTTGCATCTTGAAACATTGTTGTACCTCAAAACATTGATTTTGAAGCTCCGAAACTGGGTCTTTCGAGGAACAAGCTTTGAAATGAGGTTTTAAGAGCATGATGTGCGCGAAAATAAGATTTTGACACTATTGACTCTAAAATCGGGACTTGAATCTTGAAACCATGTTGTGCCTCCAAGCATTGATTTTGATGCTCCAAAACTGAGTCTTTTGAGGCACAAGCTCCGAAATGACCTTCTAAGAGAATGATGTGCATCAAAATGGAGTTTTGATGCTACAGGCTCCAGAATAGGGACTTGCTTCTTGAAACCTTGTTGTGCCCCAAAACATTGATTTTGATGTTCCAAAATCAGGGCTTTCAAGGCACAAGCTCCGAAATGAGGTTCTAAGAGCACGATGTACATCAAAATTGTGTTTTGACCCTACCGACTCTAAAATTGGGACTTGTGTCTTGAAACCTTGTTGTGCCCCCAAACACTAACTTTTATGCTCCAAAAATTTGGCTTTTGAGGCACAACCTTCGAAATGAGGTTCTAAGAACACCATGTTTGTCAAGATCATGTTTTGACGCTATCAGCTTGAGAATCGGGACTCGTGACTTGAAACCTTGTTGTGCCTTTAAATATTGCTTTTGATTGTTTGAAACTGGAGCTTTCGAGCCACACGCTCTGAAATGAGGTTCTAAGAGCACGATGTGCATCAAAATCATGTTTTGACACTACAGGCTTCAGAATAGGGACTTGCGTCTTCAAAGCTTGTTGTGCCTTTAGACACCAATTTTGATGCTTCGAAACCGAATATTTTTAGCCATAAGCTCCAAAACAAGGTTTTAAGAACACGATGTGCGTCAAACTCAAATTTTAATGCTACTGGCTCCATAATCAGTACTTGCATGTTGAAACCTTGTTGTGCCTCCAAATATCGATTTTGATACTCCAAAACTAGACCTTTTTAGGCACAATTTCTATAACAGGGTTCTAAGAGCACAATGTGCATCAAAATTTGTTGTGCCTCCAAATCTCGATTTTGATGCTCCAAAACTGGAGCTTTTTAGGCACAATTTCTATAACAGGGTTTTAAGAGCACAATGTGCATCAAAATTTAATTTTGATGCTACTGGCTCTAGAATCGGGCCTTGCATCTTGAAACATTGTTATGCCTAAAAAAACTGATTTTGATGCTCCAAAACCAGGGCTTTCCAGGCACAAGCTTTGAAATGAGGTTCTAAGAGCAAGATGTGCACCAAATTAGACTTTGACGCTATTGAATCTAGAATCAAGACTTGCATCTTCAAACTTCAAAACTGGGTCTTTTGAGGCACAAGCTCTGAAATGAGCTTCTAAGAGAATGATATGCATCAAAATTGAATTTTGACATTACAAGCTTCGGAATAGGGACTTGCTTCTTGAAACCTTGTTGTGCCTTAAAACATTGATTTTGATATTCCAAAATCAAGGCTTCAAGGCACAAGCTCTGAAATGAGGTTCTAAGAGCATGATGTACATCAAAATTGCATTTTGACGCTACCGACTTTGGAATTGGGAGTTGTGTCTTAAAACCTTGTTGTGCCTCCAAACACTAATTTTTATGCTCCAAAAATGCGGCTTTTGAAGCACAACCTCTGAAATGAGGATCTAAGAACACCATGTTTGTAAAAATCATGTTTCGACAATATCAGCTTGAGAATCAGGACTCGTGTCTTGAAATGATGTGCGTGAAAATCTAATTTTGACGCTACAGGCTCTGGAATAGGGACTTGGTACTTGAAACCTTGTTGTGCCTCAAAACATTGACTTTGATGTTCCAAAATCAGGGCTTTCAAGGCACAAGCTCCAAAATGAGGTTCTAAAAGCACGATATACATCAAAATTGCATTTTGACGCTACCGACTCTGGAATTGGACTTGTGTCTTGAAACATCTTCGTGCCTCCAAACACTATTTGTTATGCTCCAAAAATGAGCCTTTTGAGGCATGACCTCCGAAATGAGGTTCTAAGAGCACCATGTTTGTCAAAATCGTCTTTTGATGCTATCAGCTTGAGAATCGGGACTTGTGTCTTGAAACCTTGTTTTCCCTTTAAACATTTATTTTAATGTTTTAAAATTGGAGCTTTCAAGCCACACGCTCGAAAACAAGGTTCTAAGAGCGCGATGTGCATGAAAATCACGTTTAGAAACTACAGGGTCCAGAATAGGGACTTGCGTCTTGAAAGCTTGTTGTGCCTCCAAACACCAATTTTGATGCTTTGAAACTGAAGATTTTAAGGCATAAGCTCCAAAACAACGTTCTAAGAGCATCTTGAAACCTTGTTGTGCCTCCAAACATCGATTTTGATGCTCCAAAACTGGAGCTTTTGAGGCACAATTTCTAAAACAGGGTTCTAAGAGCCTAATGTGCATCAAAATTGAATTTTGATGCTACTAGCTCTAGAACCGAGGCTTGCATATTGAAACCTTGTTGTGCATCAAACCACTGCTTTTGATGCTCTGAAACTGGGACTTTCGAGGCACAAGCTTCGAAATAAGGTTCTAAGAGCACGATGTGTGCCAAAATCATATTTTGACGCTATCAGCTTGAGAATCGAGACTTGTGTTTTGAAACCTTGTTGTGCCTTTAAACATTGATTTGGATGTTTTGAAACTTGAGCTTTCAAGCTACACACTCTGAAACAAGGTTCTAAGAGCACGATGTGCATCCAAATCAAATTTTGACACTACCGGCTCCAGAATAAGGACTTGCATCTAGAGATATTGTTGTGCCTCCAAACATCGATTTTGATGCTCCAAAATTGGGGCTCTTGAGGCACAATTTCTAAAATAGGGTTCTAAGAGCTCAATGCGCATCAAAATTGAATTTTGATGCTACTGGCTCTAGAATCAGGGCTTGCATCTTGAAACCTTGTTGTCCCTCAAAACCTGATTTTGATGCTCCGAAAAAGGAGCTTTTGAGGAACAAGCTTCAAAATCAGGTTCAAATAGCACGATGTGGATCACACTCAGATTTTGACACTATTGACTCTAGAATTGGGACTTGCATCTTGAAACCTTGTTGTGCCTCCAAACATTAATTTTGAAGCTCCAAAACTGGGTCTTTCGAGGCACAAGCTCCGAAATGAGGTTCTAAGAGCATGATGTACTTCAAAATTGCTCCAAAAATGCTCCAAAAATGAGGCTTTTGAGGCACAACCTAAGAAATGAGGTTCTAAGAACACCATGTTTGTCAAAATAGTGTTTTGACATTATCAGATTGAGAATCGGGACTTGTATCTTGAAACCTTGTTGTGCCTTTAAACATTGATTTTGATGTTTTAAAACTAGAGCTTTCGAGCCACACGCTCTAGGCTCTGGAATAGGGACTTGCATCTTGAAAGCTTGTTATGCCTCCAAACACCAACTTTGATGCTTCGAAACTGAAGATTTTGAGGAATAAGCTCCAAAACAAGGCTCTAAGAGCGTGATGTGCATCAAAATCAAATTTTGACGCTACCGGCTCCAGAATCAGGATTTGCATCTTCAAACCTTGTTGCGTCTCCAAACATCAATTTTGATGCTTCAAAACTATTGCTTTTGAGGCACAATTTCTAAAACAGGGTTCTAAGAGCACAATGTGCATCAAAATTGAATTTTGATGCTACTGGCTCTAGAATCTGGGCTTGCATCTTGAAACCTTGTTGTGCCTCAAAATACTGATTTTGATGCTCCAAAACCGAGGCCTTCAAGGCACAAGCTTCGAAATGAGGTTCTAAGAGCACAATATGCGCCAAAATATGATTTTGATGCTATTGATGTGCGTCAAAATTCCATTTTAACGCTATAGGCTCCGAATAGGGAATTGCTTCTTGAAACCTTGTTGTCCCTCAAAACATTGATTTTGATGTTCCAAAATCGGGGCTTACAACGCACAAGCTTCCAAATGAGGTTCTAAGAGCACGATGTTCATCAAAATTGTGTTTTGATGCTATTGACTCTGGAATTGGGACTTGTGTCTTGAAACCTTGTTGTGGCTCCAAACACTAATTTTTATGCTCCAAAAATGAGGCTTTTCAGGTAACAACCTCCAAAATGAGGTTTTAAAAACACAATGTTTGTCAAAATTGTGTTTTGACGCTATCAGCTTGAGAATCAGGACTTGTGTCTCAAAACCTTGTTCTGCCTTTAAACATTGATTTTGATGTTTTGAAACTAGAGCTTTTTAGCCACACGCTTCAAAAATGAGGTTCTAACAGCACTATGTGCATCAAAATAATGTTTTGACACTACAAGCTCTAGAATAGGGACTTACGTCTTGAAAGCTCGTTGTGCCTCCAAACACCAATTTTGATTCTTTGAAACCAAAGATTTTGAGGCATAAACTCCAAAGCAAGGTTCCAAGAGCGTCATGTGCCTCAAAATCAAATTTTGATGCTATCGGCTCCAGAATTAGGACTTGCATCAAGAAACCTTGTTGTGCCTCCAAAAATCGATTTTGGAGATCCAAAACTGGAGCTTTTGAGGCACAATTTCTAAAACATGGTTCTAAGAGCATAATTTCCATCAAAATTAAATTTTGATGCTACTGTCTCTTGAATCGGGGCTTGCATCTTGAAACCTTGTTGTGCCTCAAAACACTAATTTTGATGCTCAAAAACCAGGGCTTTTGAGGTACAAGCTTCGAAATGAGGTTCTAAGAACACGATGTGCGCCAAAATAAGATTTTGACACTATTGACTTTAGAATCGGGACTTGCATCTTGCTACCTTGTTGTGCCTCAAAACACTGATTTTGATACTCCGAAAACCGGGGCTTTCGAGCCACAAGCTTCAAAATGAGGTTCTAAAGAGCACAATGTGCGCCAAAATCAGATTTTGAGACTATTGACTTTAGAATCGGGACTTGTATCTTGAAACCCTGTTTTTGCCTCCAAACATTGATTTTGATGCTCCAAAACCGGGTCTTTCAAGGCTCAAGCTCTGAAATGAGCTTCTAAGAGCATTATGTGCGTCAAAATGGAATTTTGACGCCACAGGGCTCCGGAATAGGGACTTGCTTCTTGAAACCTTTTTGTGCCTTAAAACATTGATTTTGATGTTCCAAAATTAGGGCTTTCAAGGCACAAGCTCTGAAAAGAGGTAGCACGAGATGTATATCAAAATTATGTTTTGATGCTACCGACTGTGGAATTGGGAAACTCTTGAAACCTTGTTGTGCCTCCAAACATTAATTTTTATACTCCAAAAATGAGGTTCTAAGAACACCATGTTTGTCAAAATTGTGTTTTGACACTATCAGCTTGAGAATCGGGACTCATGACTTGAAATGTTGTTGTACCTTTAAACATTGCTTTTGATGTTTTGAAACTGGAGCTTTCGAGCCAAACGCTCTGAAATGAGGTTCAAAGAGTATGATGTGCATCAAAATCATGTTTTGACACTGTCAGGCTCTGAAATAGGGAGTTGCATCTTGAAAGCTTGTTGTGCCTCCAGACACCAATTTTGATGCTTCGAAACCGAAGATTTTGAGGCATAAGCTCCAAAACAAGGTTCTAAGAGCACGATGTGCATTAAAATAAAATTTTGACGCTACCGGCTCTAGAATCAAGACTTGCATCTTGAAACCTTGTTGTGTCTCCAAACATTGATTTTGATGCTCAAAAGTTGGGGCTTTTGAGGCACAATTTTTAAAACAGGGTTCTAAGAGCACAATGTGCATCAAAATTGAATTTTGATGCTACATGCTCTAGAATTGGAGCTTGCATCTTGAAACCTTGTTGTGCCTCAAAACACAAATTTGGATGCTCCAAAACTAGGGTTTTCGAGGCACAAGCTTTGAAATGAGATTCTAAGAGCATGATGTACCCTAAAATAAGATTTTGACGCTATTTACTCTAGAATCGGGACTTGCAACAAATTAGATTTTCACGGTATTGACTCTAGAATTGACACTTACATCTTCAAACGTTGTTGTGCCTCCACACATTGAATTTGATGCTCCAAAAACTGGATCTTTCGAGGCACAAGCTCTGAAATGAGCTTCTAAGAGAATGATGTGCATCAAAATTGAATTTTGATGATACAGGCTCTGGAATAGGGACTTGCTTCTTGAAACTTATTGTGCCTGAAAACATTGATTTTGATGTTCCAAAATCAGTTCTTTCAAGGCACGAGCTCCGAAATGAGGTTCTAAGACCACGATGTACATGAAAATTGCATTTTAACATTACCCACTCTGGAATTGGGACTCGTGTCTTGAAATATTGTTGTGCCTCCAAACTCTAATTTTTATGCTCAAAAATGAGGCTTTTGAGGCACACCATCCGAAACAAGGTTCTAAGAACACCATGTTTGTCAAAATCATGTTTTGACGCCATCAGCTTGAGAATCAGGACGTGTTTCGTGAAAACTTGTTGTTCCTTTAAACATTGATTTTCATGTTTTGAAACTTGAGCTTTCAAGCCACACGCTCCGAAATGAGGTTCTAAGAGCACAATGTGCATCAAAATTACATTTTGACACTACAGGCTCTGGAATAGGGACTCACATCTTTAAAGCTTGTTGTGCCTCCAAACACCAGTTTTGATGTTTTGACACTGGAGCTTTCGAGCTACACTCTTCGAAATGAGGTTCTAAGAGAACGATGTGCGTCAAAATCACGTTTTCGCACTATAGGCTCTGGAATAGGGACTTGCATCTTGATAGCTTATTGTGCCTCCACACACCAATTTCAATGCTTCGAAACTTGAAGATTTTGAGGCATAAGTTCCAAAACAAGGTTCCAAGAGCACACTTTGCATCAAAATCAAATTTTGACACTACAGGCTCCAAAATCAGTACTTGCATCTTGAAACCTTGTTGTGCCTCAAAACACTGATTTTAACGCCAAAATCAGATTTTGACGTTATTGACTCTAAAAGCACGATGTGCGCCAAAATTAGAATTCAACGCTATTGACTCTAGAATCCTTACTTGCTTCTTGAAACCTTGTTTTTTGCCTCCAAACACTGATTTTGATGTTCCAAAATTAGGGCTTTCAAGGCACAAGCTCTGAAATGAGGTTCTAAGAGCACGATGTACATCAAAATTGCGTTTTGACGCTACCAACTATGGAATTAGGACTTGTGTCTTCAAACATTGTTGAGCCTCCAAACACTAATTTTTATGCTCCAAAAATGAGGCTTTTGACACACAACCTCCGAAAAATGAGGTTTTAAGAATAGCATGTTTGTCAAAATCGTGGTTTGAGGCTATCAGCTTGAGAATCGGGACTTGTGACTTGAAACCTTGTTTTGCCTTTAAACATTGATTTTGATGTTTTGAAACTAGAGCTTTCGAGCCATACACTCTGAAACGTGGTTCTAAGAGCACAATGTGCATCAAAATCATGTTTTTGACACTACAGTCTCCGAAATAGGGACTTGCATCTTGAAAGCTTGTTGTCTCTCCAAACACCAGTTTTGATGTTTTGACACTGGAGCTTTTGGGCCAAACTCTCCGAAATGAGGTTCTAAGAGAACGATGTGCATCAAAATCATGTTTTCACACTATAGGCTCCGGAATAGGGACTTGCGTCTTGACAACTTGTTGTGCCTCCACACACCAATTTCGATGCTTCAAAACCAAAGATTTTGATGCATAAACTCCAAAACAAGGTTCCAAGAGCACGATCTGCATCAAAATCAAATTTTGACGCTACCAGCTCCAAAATCAATACTTGATCTTGAAACCTTGTTGTGCCTCCAAACATCGATTTTGATGCTCCAAAACTTGTGCTTTTGAGGCAGAATTTCTAAAATAGTGTTCGAAGAGCACAATGTGCTTCAAAATTGAATTTTGATGCTATTGCCTCTAGAAAAGGTGCTTGCATCTTGAAACCTTGTTCTGCCTCAAAGGACTGATTTTGATGCTCCGAAACCAGGGCTTTCGAGGCACAAGCTTCGAAATGATGTTCTAAGAGCATGATGGCCACCAAAATCAGATTTTGATGGTATTGACTTGCTTCTTCAAACCTTCTTGTGCCTCAAAACATTGATTTTGATGTTCCAAAATCAAGGCTTTCAAGGCCTAAACTCCGAAATGAGGTTCTAAGAACACCATGTTTGTCAAAATCATGTTTTGACGCTATCAGCTTGAGAATCTAGACATGTGTCTTGAAACCTTATTGTGCCTTTAAACATTTATTTTGATGTTTTGGAACTGGAGCTTTCGAGCCACATTCTCTGAAACGAGGTTCTAAGAGCACGACTTTCATCAAAATCACGTTTTGACACTACAGGCTTCGGAATAGGGACTTGCATCTTGAAAGATTGTTGTGCCTCCAAACACCAATTTTGATGCTTTTAAACCAAAGATTTTGAAGCATAAGCTCCAAAACAAGGTTCTAAGAGCACGATGTGTGTGAAAATCAAATTTGGATGCTAGCGGCTCCAGAATCAGGACTTGCATCTTGAACCTTGTTATGCCTCCAAACATCGATTTTGAAGTTCCAAAACTAGGGCTTTTGAGAAACAATTTCTAAAACAGGGTTGTAAGAGCACAATGTGCATCAAAATTGAATTTTGATGCTACTGGCTATAGAATTGGGGCTTGCATCTTGAAACCTTATTGTGCCTCCAAACAACAATTTTGATGCTCCAAAACTGGGGCTTTTGAGGCACAATTACTAAAATAGGGTTCTAAGAGCACAATATGCATCAAAATTGGATTTTGATGTTACTGACACTAGAATCAGGGCTTGCATCTTGAAACTCTATTGTGCCTCAAAATACTTATTTTAATGCTCCGAAACTGGGGCTTTCGAGGCACAAGCTTCGAAATGAGGTTCTAAGAACACGATGTGCACCAAAATCATATGTTGACTCTATTGAGTCTAGAAACCGGACTATCTTGTTTTGCCTCCAAACATTGATTTTGATGCTCCAAAACTGGGTCTTTTGAGGCACAAGCTCCAAAATGAGCTTCTTAAAGAATGATGTGCATCAAAATGGAAGTTTAACGCTACAAGCTCCGGAATAGGGACTTGCTTCCTGAAACCTTGTTGTGCCTGAAAACATTGATTTTGATGTTCCCAAATGAGGGCTTTCAAGGCACAAACTTCGAAATGAGGTTCTAAGAGCATGATGTACATCAAAATTACGTTTTGACGCTACCGACTCTGAAATTTGGACTTGTGTCTTGAAACCTTGTTGTGCCTCCAAATACTAATTTTTATACTCCAAAAATGAGGCTTTTATGAAACGACATCCGAAATGAGGTTCTAAGAACGCCGTGTTTGTGAAAATCGTGTTTTGATGCCATCATCTTGAGAATCAGGACTTGTGTCTTGAAACCTTGTTGTGCCTTTAAACATTGATTTTGATGTTTTGAAACTGGAGCTTTTGAGCCACATGCTCTGAAATGAGGTTATAAGAGCATGATGTGCATCAAAGTCACATTCTGAAACTATAGGCTCCGAGATAATGACTTGCGTCTTGAAAGCTTGTTGTGCCTCCAAACACCAATTTCAGGACTTCCATCTTGAAACCTTGTTGTGCCTCCAAATATCGATTTTGATGCTCCAAAAATAGGGCTTTTGAGGCAAAATTTCTAAAACGGGGTTCTAAGAGCACAATGTGCATCAAAATTGAATTTTGATGCTACTAGCTCTAGAACCGAGGCTTGCATATTGAAACCTTGTTGTGCATCAAACCACTGCTTTTGATGCTCTGAAACTGGGACTTTCGAGGCACAAGCTTCGAAATAAGGTTCTAAGAGCACGATGTGTGCCAAAATCAGATTTTGACGCTATTGTCTCTAGAATCAAGACTTGCATCTTGAAACCTTATTGTGCCTCCAAACATTGATTTTGATGCTCCAAAACTGGTTCATTCGAGGCACAAGCCTTGAAATGATCTTCTTAGAGAATGATGTGCTTCAAAACGGAATTTTGACGCTACGGGCTCTAGAATAGGAACCAGCTTCTTGAAACCTTGTTGTGCCTCAAAACACTGATTTTGATGCTCTGAAACTGAGGCTTTCGAGGCACAAGCTTTAAAATGAGGTCCTTCAAACCTTGCTGTGCCTCCAAACATTGATTTTGATACTCCAAAACTGGGTCTTTCGAGGCAGAAGCTCTGAAATGAGCTTCTAAGAGAAAGATGTGCATCAAAATCGAATTTTGATGCTATAGGCTCTGGAATAGGGACTTTCTTCTAGAAACCTTGTTGTGCCTCAAAACATTGATTTTGATGTTCCAAAATCAAGGCTTTCAAGGAACAAGCTCCGAAATGAGGTTCTAAGAGCACGATGTACATCAAATTTGGGATTTGTGTCTCGAAACCTTGTTGTGCCTCCAAACACTAATTTTTATGCTCCAAAAACAAGGCTTTTGAGGCACAACCTTCGAAATGAGGTTCTAAGAATACCATGTTTGTCAAAATCATGTTTTTAAGCTGTCATCTTGAGAATCGGGACTTGTGTCTTGAAACCTTTTTGTGGCTTTAAATATTGATTTTGATGTTTTGAAACTGGAGCTTTCGAGCCACACGCTCCGAAATGAGGTTATAAGAGCATGATGTGCATCAAAATCACATTTTGAAACTATAGGCTCCAGAATAAGGACTTGCGTCTTGAAAGCTTGTTGTGCCTCCAAACACCAATTTCGATGCTTCGAAAGCGAAGATTTTGAGGCATAAGCTCCAAAACAAGGTTCTAAGAGCGCAATGTGCATCAAAATCAATTTTTGATGCTACTTGCTCTTGAATCGGGGCTTGCATCTTGAAACCTTGTTGTGCCTCAAAATACTGATTTTGATGCTCCGAAATCAGTGCTTTTGAAGCACAAGCTTCAAAATGAGGTTCTAAGAGCACAATGTGTGCCAAAATCAAATTTTGATGCTATTGACTCTAGAATCATGACTTGCATCTTGAAACCTTGTTGTGCCTCTAAATATTGATTTTGATGCTCCAAAACTGGGTCTTTCGAGGCACAAGCTCCGAAATGAGCTTGTAAAAGAATGATGTGCGTCAAAATAGAATTTTGACATTGCAGTCTCAGGAATAGGGACTTGCTTCTTGAAACCTTGTTGTACCTCAAAACATTCATTTGGATGTTCCAAAATTAGGGGCTTTCAAGCCACAAGCTCCGGAATGAGGTTCTAAGAGCACAATGTACATTAAAATTGCGTTTTGAAGCTACCGACTTTGGAATTGGGACTTGTGTCTTGAAACCTTGTTGTGCCTCCACACACTAATTTTTATGCTCCAAAAATGAGGCTTTTGAGGCACAACCTCTGAAATGAGGTTCTAAGAACACCATGTTTGTCAAAATCGTGTTTTGACGATATCAGCTTGAGAATCGGGACTTGTGTCTGGAAACCTTGTTGTGCCTTTAAACAATGATTTTGATTATTTGAAACTGGAGCTTTCGAGCCACACGCTCCGAAACGAGGTTCTAAGAGCACAATGTGCATCAAAATCATGTTTTGACACTATAGGCTTCGGAATAGGGGGTTGCATCTTGAAAGCTTGATGTACCTCCAAACACCAATTTTGATAGTTGAAAACCAAAGATTTTGAGGCATAATTTCCAAAAAAAGGTTCTAAGAGCAAAATCAAATTTTGATCCTACTGGCAACAGAATCAGTACTTGCATCTTGAAACCTTGTAGTGCCTCCAAATATCGATTTTGATGCTCCAAAACTGGGGCTTTAGAGGCACAATTTTCAAAACAGGTTCTAAGAGCACTGGTTCCAAAATCAGGGCTTTCAAGGCACAAACTCCGAAATGAGGTTCTAAGAGCACAATGTGCATCAAAATCACATTTTGACACTACAGTTTCTGGAATAGGGACTTGAGTCTTGAAAGCTTGTTGTGCCTCCTCCACACACCAATTTTGATGCTTCGAAACTCAAGATTTTGAGGCATAAGCTCCAAAACAAGGTTGCAAGAGCATGATGTGTGTAAAATCCAATTTTGACATTACCGGCTTCACAATCATGACTTGCATCTTGAAACCTTGTTGTGCCTCCAAAGATCGATCTTGATGCTCCAAAACTGGGGTTTTGAGGCACAATTTCTAAAACAGGGTTCTAAGAGCACAATGTGCATCAAAATTGAATTTTGGATGTACTAGCTATAGAATCAGAGTTTACATCTTGAAACCTTGTTGTCCCTCAAAGCAATGGTTTTGATGCTCTGAAACTAGGGATTTTGAGGCACAAGCTTCGTAATGAGGTTCTAAGAGCACCGTGTGCAACAAAATCAGATATTGATGCTATTGACTCTAGAATCGGGACTTACATCTTGAAACCTTGTTGTGCCTCCAAACATTGATTTTGATGCTCTAAAACTGGGTCTTTCGAGGCACAAGCTCCGAAATGAGCTTCTAAGAGAATGATGTGCGTCAAAATAGAATTTTAACACTACAGGCTTCGGAATAGGGACTTGCTTCATGAAACCTTGTTGTGCCTCAAAACATTGATTTTGACGTTCCAAAATCAGGGCTTTCAAAGCACAAGTTCCGAAATGAGGTTCTAAGAGCATGTTGTACATCAAAATTGTGTTTTGACACTACCGACTCTAGAATAAACACTTGTGTCTTGAAACCTTGTTGTGCCTCCAAACACTAATTTTTATGCTCCAAAAATGAGGATTTTGAGGCACGACCTCCGAAATGAAACAGGCTCTGAAATAGGGACTTGCTTTATGAAACCTTGTTGTGCCACCAAACACTGATTTTGATGTTCCTATATCAGGGCTTTCAAGGTAGAAGCTCCGAAATAAGGTTCTAAGAGCATGATGTACATCAAAATTGCATTTTGATGCTACCGACTCTGGAATTGGGACTTGTGTCTTAAAACCTTGTTGTGCCTCCAAACACTAATTTTTATGCTCCAAAAACAAGGCTTTTGAGGCACAACCTCTGAAATGAGATTCTAAGAACACCATATTTGTCAAAATCATGTTTTGACGCTATCATCTTGAGAATCGAGACTTGTGTCTTGAAACCTTGTTGTTCCTTTAAACATTGATTTTTATGTTTTGAAACTTGAGCTTTCAAGCCACACACTCTGAAAATGAGGTTCTAAGAGCACGATGTGCATAAAAATCACGTTTTGACAATACAGGCTCCGGAATAGGGACTTGCATCTTGAAAGATTGTTGTGCATCCACAAACCAATTTCGATGCTTTGAAACAAAAGATTTTGAGGCATAAGCTCCAAAACAAGGTTCCTAGAACACGATCTGCTTCAAAATCAAATTTTGATGCTACCAGCTCCACAATTAGGAGTTGCATCTTGAAACCTTGTTGTGCCTCCAAACATCAATTTTGGTGCTCCAAAACTAGGAAAATAGTTTTCTAACAGCACAATGAGCAAAAAAATTGAATTTTGATGGTACTTGGCTTTATAATCGGGGTTTGCATCTTGAAACCTTATTGTGACTCAAAACATTAATTTTGATGCTCTGAAAATGGGGCTTTCGAGGCACAAGCTTCGAAATGAGGTTCTAAGAGCATGATGTGAGCCAAAATCAAATTTTGACGCTATTGACTCTAGAATCCGGACTTGCATCTTGAAACGTTGTTTTGCCTCCAGACATTGATTTTGATGCTCTAAAACTGGGTCTTTCAAGCCACAAGCTCCGAAATGAGGTTCTAAGAGCACGATGTACATCAAAATTGTGTTTTGACGCTACTCACTCTGAAATTGGGACTCGTGTCTTCAAACCTTGTTTTGCCTCCAAACACTATTTTTTATGCTCCAAAAATGAACCTTTTCAGGAACAACCTCCTAAATGAAGTTCTAAGAACACCATGTTTGTGAGAATCAGGACTTGTGTCTTGAAACCTTGTTGTGCCTTTAAACATTGATTTTAATGTTTTGAAACTAGAGCTTTCGAGTCCACACGCTTTGAAATGAGGTTCTGAGAGCACGATGTGCATTAAAATCATGTTTTGACACTACAAGCTCTGGAATAGGGAATTGCATCTTGAAAGCATGTGGTGCCTCCAAACACCAATTTCGATGCTCCAATACAAGGTTCTAAGAGCACAATCTGCGTCAAAATTGAATTTTGACGCTATCGGCTCCAAAATTAGGATTTGCATCTTGAATCCTTGTTTTGCCTCCAAACGTCAATTTTGATGCTCCAAAATTGGCGCTTCTGAGGCACAATTTCTAAAACAGGGTTCAAAGAGCACAATGTGCATCAAAATTGAATTTTGATGCTTTTGGCTCTAGTTCGGGGCTTGCATGTTGAAACCTTGTTGTGCCTCAAAACATAGATTTTGATGCTCTGAAATTAGGGCTTTCGAAGCACAAGCTTCAACATGAGGTTCTAAGAGGACGATGTGCACCAAAATCAGATTTTGACGCTTTTGACTCTAGAATCGGGACTTGCATCTTGAAACCTTGTTGTGCCTCCAAACATTGATTTTGATGCTCCAAAATTGGGTCTTTCGAGGCACAAGCTCCAAAATGAGCTTCTAAGAGAATGATGTGCATCAAAATGGAATTTTGATGCTACAGGCTCCAGAATAGGGACTTGCTTCTTGAAACCTTGTTGTGCCTCAAAACATTGATTTTCATGTTCCAAAATCAGGGCTTTCAAGGCACAAGCTCTGAAATCAGGTTCTAAGAGCACGATGTACATCAAAATTGCGTTTTGACGCTACCGACTCTGGAATTGGGACTTGTATCTTGAAATGTTGTTGTGCCTCCAAACACTAATTTTTATGCTCCAAAAATGAGGCTTTTGAGGTAAAACCTCCGAAATGAGGTTCTGAGAACACCATGTTTTTCAAAATTGTGTTTTCGACGCTATCAGCTTGAGAATCGGGACTTGTGTCTTGAAACCTTATTGTGCCTTTAAACATTGATTTTGATGTTTTGAAACTGGATCTTCCAAGCCACACTCTCCGAAACAAGGTTCTAAAAGCATGATGTGCATCAAAACCCGTTTTAACATTACAGGTTCCGTAATAGGGACTTGCGTCTTGAAAGCTTGTTGTGCCTCCAGACACCAATTTTGATGCTTCGAAACCGAATATTTTTAGGCATAAGCTCCAAAACAAGGTTCTAAGAGCACGATGTGCGTCAAACTCAAATTTTAATGCTACCAGACTCCATAATCAGGACTTGCATCTTGAAACCTTGTTGTGCCTCCAAACATCGATTTGATGCTCCAAACCTAGGGCTTTTGAGGCACAATTTCTATAACAGGGTTCAAAGAGCACAATGTGCATCGAAATTGAATATTGATGCTATTGGCTCTAAAATTTGGGGTTACATGTTGAAACCTTGTTGTGCCTCAAAACACTGATTTTGATGCTCCAAAATTAGGGCTTTCGGAGTACAAGCTTCAACATGAGGTTCTAAGAGCACGACGTGCACCAAAATCAGATTTTGACGCTTTTGACTCTAGAATCGGGACTTGCATCTTGAAACATTGTTGTGCCTCCAAACATTGATTTTGATGCTCTAAAAACTAGGTCTTTCGAGGCACAAGCTCCGAAATGAGCTTCTAAGAGAATGATGTGCATCAAAATAGAATTTTTTACGCTACAGGCTCCAGAATAGGGACTCGCTTCTTGAAACCTTGTTGTTCCTCAAAACATTGATTTTGATGTACCAAAATCAGGGTTTTCAAGGCACAAGCTCCGAAATGAGGTTCTAAGAGCACGATGTACATCAAAAGTGTATTTTGACGCTACCAACTCTCGAATTGGGACTTGTGTCTTGAAACCTTGTTCTGCCTCCAAGCACTAATTTTTATGCTACAAAAATGAGGCTTTTGAGGGATGACCTCCGCAATGAGATTCTAAGAATACCATGTTTGTCAAAATCATGTTTTGATGCTATCAGCTTGAGTATCGGGACTTGTGTCTTGAAACATTGTTGTGCTTTTAAACATTGTTTTGCTTTTAAACATTGATTTTGATGCATGTCCGGAATAGGGACTTGCATCTTGAAAGCTTGTTGTGCATCCAAATAACAATTTCGATGCTTCGAAACTGAAGATTTTGAGGCATAAGCTCCAAAACAAGGTTCAAAGAGCACGATGTACGTCAAAATCAATTTTTGATGATACCGGCTCAAGAATCAGTACTTGCATCTTGAAACCTTGTGGTGCCTCCAAACATCGATTTTAATGATC
The DNA here is from genome assembly GCF_030272615.1 of Cryptomeria japonica. Taxonomy (NCBI): domain Eukaryota; kingdom Viridiplantae; phylum Streptophyta; class Pinopsida; order Cupressales; family Cupressaceae; genus Cryptomeria; species Cryptomeria japonica. Next base: position 381,346,991 of record NC_081415.1, on the reverse strand, counting down.
CAAAACTGGGGCTTTTGAGGCACAATTTCTAAAACAGGGTTCTCAAAGCACATTGTGCATCAAAATTGAATTTTGATGGTACTGGCTCTAGAATCAGGGCTTGCATCTTGAAACCTTGTTGTGCCTCAAAACACTGATTTTGATGCTCTGAAATTGAGAATTTCGATGCAGAAGCTTCAAAATGAGGTTCTAAGAGCACGATGTGCACCAAATTCAGATTTTGACGCTCTTGACTCTAGAATCGGGACTTGCATCTTGAAACCTTGTTGTGCCTCCAAACTTTGATTTTGATGAGCCAAAGATGGGTCTTTCAAGCCAGAAGCTCCGAGGTGAGCTTCTAAGAAAATGATGTGTGTCCAAATGGAATTTCAATGCTACAGGCTCTGGAATAGAGACTTGCTTCTTGAAACCTTGTTGTGCCTCAAAACATTGATTTTGTTGTTCCAAAACAAGGGCTTTCAAGGGACAAGCTCCGAAATGAGGTTCTAAGAGCACGATGTACATCAAAATTGCGTTTTGATGCTACCGACTCTGGAATTGTGACTTGTGTCTTGAAACCTTGTTGTGCCTCCAAAGACTAATTTTTATGCTCCAAAAATGAGGATTTTCAGGCACGACCTCCAAAATGAGGTTCTAAGAACACCATGTTTGTCAAAATCATGTTTTGACGCTATCAGCTTGAGAATCGGAACTTGTGTCTTGAAACCTTATTGTGCCTTTAAACATTGATTTTGATGTTTTGAAACCACAGCTTTCAAGCCACGCGCTTCGAAACGAGGTTCTAAGAGCACGATGTGCATCAAAATGACATTTTGACACTACAGGCTCCAGAATAGGGACTTGCATTTTCAAAGCTTGTTGTGCTTCCAAACACCAATTTCGATGCTTCGAAACCAAAGATTTTGATGCATAAGCTCCAAAACAAGGTTCTCTGAGCATGATGTGCGTCAAAATCAAATTTTAATGCTATCGGCTCTAGAATCAAGACTTGCATCTTGAAACCTTGTTGTGCCTCCAAACATCGATTTTGATGCTCCAAAACTGGGGCTTTTGAGGCAAAATTTCTAAACCACGGTTCTAAGAGAACAATGTGCATCAAAATTGAATTTTGATGCTATTGGCTCTAGAATCGAGGATTGGATCTTATAACCTTATTGTGCCTCAAAACACTGATTTTGATTCTTCGAAACTGGGGCTTTCGAAGCACAACCTTCGAAATGAGGTTCTAGGAGCATGATGTGCACCAAAATCAAATTTTAACGCTATTGACTCTAGAATCGGGACTTGCATCTTGAAACCTTCTTGTGCCTCTAAACATTGATTTTGATGCTCCAAAATTGGGTCTTTCGAGGCACAAGCTCCGAAATGAGCTTTTAAGAGAATGATGTGCGTCAAAATAGAATTTTGTAGCTACAAGCTCCGGAATAGGGACTTGCTTCTTGAAACCTTGTCGTGCCTCAAAACATTAATTTTCATGTTCCAAAATTAGGGATTTCAAGGCTCAAGCTCCAAAATGAAGTTCTAAGAGCACGATGTTCATCAACATTGCATTTTGATTGTACCGACTCTGGAATTGTGACTCGTGTCTTGAAACCTCTTTATGCCTCCATACACTAATTTTTATGCTCTGAAATGAGATTCTAAAAACACCATGTTTTTCAAAATTATGTTTTGATGCCATCAGCTTGAAAATTGAGACTTGTGTCTTGAAACCTTGTTGTGCCTTTAAACATTGATTTTGATGCTTTTAAACTGGAGCTTTCGAGCCACACACTCCGAAAAAAGGTTATAAGAGCATGCACGACGTGCATCAAAATGACATTTTAACACTACAGGCTTCGGAATAGGGACTTGCATCTGGAAAGCTTGTTGTGCCTCCAAACACCAATTTCGATGCTTCAAAACCGAAGATTTTGAGGCATAATCTCTAAAACAAGGTTCTATGAGCACGATGTGCATCAAAATCAAATTTTGACGCTACCGCCTCCAGAATCAGGACTTGCATCTTGAAACGTTGTTGTGGCTCCAAACATCGATTTTGATGCTCCAAAACTGGGGCTTTTGAGGCACAATTTGTAAAATAGGGTTCTAAGAGCACAATGTTCATCAAAATTGAATTTTGATGCTACTGGCTCTAGAATCGGGGCTTACATTTTGAAACCTTGTTGTGCCTCAAAAAGCTGATTTTGATGCTCCAAAATCGGGCCTTTTGAGGCACAAGCTACGAAATGAGGTTCTAAGAGCACGATGTACAACAAAATCAGATTTTGACGCTATTGACTCTAGAATCAGGACTTGAATCTTGAAACCTTGTTGTGCCTCCAAATATTTATTTTGATGCTCCAAAACAAGCTCCAAAATGAGGTTCTAAGAGCATGATGTACATGAAAATTGCATTTTGACATTTTCGACTCTTGAATTGGGACTTGTGTCTTGAAACCTTGTTGTGCCTCCAAACACCATGTTTGTAAAAATCATGTTTCGACGCTATCAGCTTGAGAATCGGGACTCGTCTCTTGAAACCTTGTTGGGCCTTTAAACATTGCTTTTGATGTTTGGAAACTGGAGCTTTCGAACCACACGATACAAAATGAAGTTCTAAGGGCATGATGTGCATCAAAATCATGTTTTGACACTATAGGCTCCGGAATAGGGACTTGCATCTTGAAAGCTTGTTGTGCTTCCAGACACCAATTTTTATACTTCAAAACCAAAGATTTTGAGGCATAAGCTCCAAAAAAAGGTTCTAAGAGCACGATGTGCATCAAAATCAAATTTTGATGCTATTGGCTCCAGAATTAGGATTTGCATCTTGAAACAATGTTCTGCCTCCAAACATCAATTTCGATGCTCCAAAATTGGGGCTTTTGAGGCACAATTTCTAAAACAGGGTTCTAAGTGCACAATTTGCATCAAAATTGAATTTTGATGCTACTCGCTCTAGAATCAGTGCTTGCATCTTGAAACCTTGTTTTGCCTCAAAACATTGATTTTGATTCTCTGAAATCGGGGCTTTCGAGGCACAAGCTTTGAAATGAGGTTCTAAGAGCACGATGTGCACCAAAATCAGATTTTCACGCTATTGACTCTATAATTGACACTTACATCTTCAAATGTTGTTGTGCCTCCACACATTGATTTTGATGCTCCAAAACTGGATCTTTCGAGGCACAAGCTCTGAAATGAGCTTCTAAGAGAATGATGTGCGTGAAAATGGAATTTTGACGCTACAGGCTCCGGAATAGGGACTTGCTTCTTGAAACCTTGTTGTGCCTCAAAACATTGATTTTGATGTTCCAAAATTAGGGCTTTCAAGGCACAAACTCTGAAATCAGGTTCTAAGAGCACGATGTACATCAAAATTGCGTTTTGACGCTACCGACTCTGGAATTGGGACTTGTGTCTTGAAACCTTGTTTTGCCTCAAAACACTAATTTTTATGCTCCAAAAATGAGGCTTTTGAGGCAGAACCTCCGAAATGAGGTTCTGAGAACACCATGTTTTTCAAAATCGTGTTTCGACGCTATAAGCTTGAGAATCGGGACTTGTGTCTTGAAACATTATTGTGCCTTTAAACATTGATTTTGATGTTTTGAAACTAGAGCTTCCACGACACACGCTCCAAAATGAGGTTCTAAGAGCACAATGTGCATCAAAATTGAATTTTGATGTTACTGGCTCTAGAATTGAGGCTTGCATCTTGAAACCTTGTTGTGCCTCAAAACATTGATTTTGATGTTCCAAAACTGGTTCTTTCAAGGAACAAGCTTTGAAATGAGGTTTTAAGAGCACGATGTGCGCTAAAATTAGATTTTGACGCTATTGACTCAAGAATCGGGACTTGCATCTTGAAACCATGTTGTGCCTCCAAACATTGATTTTGATGCTCCAAAACTGAGTCTTTCGACTCACAAGCTCCGAAATGACATTCTAACAGAATGATGTGCATCAAAATGGAATTTTGACGCTAGAGGCTCCAGAATAGGGACTTGCTTATTGAAAACTTGTTGTGCCCCAAAACATTGATTTTGATGTTCCAAAATCAGGGCTTTCAAGGCACAAGCTTCGAAATGAGGTTCTAAGAGCATGATGTACATCAAAATTGCGTTTTGACCCTACCGACTCTAGAATTGGGACTTGTGTCTTGAAACCTTGTTGTGCCTCCAAACACTAAATTTTATGCTCAAAAAATGTGGCTATCAGCTTCAGAATTGGGACTCGTGACTTGAAACCTTGTTGTGCCTTTAAACAATGCTTTTGATTGTTTGAAACTGGAGCTTTCGAGCCACACACTCTGAAACGAGGTTCTAAGAGCACGATGTGCATCAAAATCATGTTTTGACACTACAGGCCCTAAAATAGGGACTTGCGTCTTGATAGCTTGTTGTGCCTCCAGACACCAATTTTGATGCTTCGAAACCAAATATTTTTAGGCATAAGCTCCAAAACAAGGTTCTAAGAGCACGATGTGCGTCAAACTCAAATTTTAACACTACCGGCTCCATAATCAGGACTTGCATCTTGAAACCTTGTTGTGCCTCCAAATATCGATTTTGATGCTCCAAAACTGGGGATTTTGAGGCACAATTTGTATAACAGGGTTCTAAGAGCGCAATGTGCACAATTTTGATGCTACTGACTCTATTATCAGGGCTTGCATCTTGAAACCTTGTTATGCCTCAAAAAACTAATTTTGATGCTCCGAAACCAGGGCTTTCGAGGCACAAGCTTTGAAATAAGGTTCTAAGAGCAAGATGTCTGCCAAAATTAGATTTTGACGCTATTGAATCTAGAATCGAGACTTGCATCTTCAAACCTTGTTGTGACTCCAAATATTGATTTTGATGCTTCAAAATTGGGTCTTTCGAGGCACAAGCTCTGAAATGAGCTTCTAAGAGAATGATGTGCGTCAAAATTGAATTTTGACGCTACAGGCTCCGGAATAGGGACTTGCTTCTTCAAATCTTTTTGTGCCTTAAAACATTGATTTTGATGTTCACAAATCAAGGCTTTCAAGGCACAAGCTCCGAAATGAGGTTCTAAGAGCATGATGTACATCAAAATTGCGTTTTGATGCTACCGACTCTGGAATTGGGACTTGTGTCTTGAAACCTTGTTGTGCCTGCAAACACTAATTTTTATGCTCCAAAAACGTGGCTTTTGAAGCACAACCTCTGAAATGAGGATCTAAGAACACCATGTTTGTAAAAATCATGTTTCGACGCTATCAGCTTGAGAATCGGGACTTGTTTCTTGAAATGATGTGCGTCAAAATCTAATTTTGATGCTACAGGCTCTGGAATAGGGACTTGCTACTTGAAACCTTGTTGTGCCTCAAAACATTGATTTTGATGTTCCAAAATCAAGGCTCTCAAGGCACAAGCTCCAAAATGAGGTTCTAAAAGCACGATATACATCAAAATTGCATTTTGACACTACCGACTCTTTAATTGGACTTGTGTCTTGAAATCTCTTTGTGCCTCCAAACACTATTTTTTGTTCTCCAAAAATGAGGCTTTTGAGGCACGATCTCCGAAATGATGTTCTAAGAACACCATGTTTGTCAAAATCGTCTTTTGATGCTATCAGCTTGAGAATCGGGACTTGTGTCTTGAAACCTTGTTTTCCCTTTAAACATTGATTTTAATGTCTTGAAACTGGAGCTTTCAAGCCACACGCTCGAAAACAAGGTTCTAAGAGTTCGATGTGCATCAAAATCACGTTTAGAAACTACAGGGTCCGGAATAGGGACTCGCATCTTGAAAGCTTGTTGTGCCTCCAAACACCAATTTTGATGCTTTGAAACCAAAGATTTTGAGGCATAAGTTCCAAAACAAGGTTCTAAGAATCAGGACTTGCATCTTGAAACCTTGTTGTGCTTCCAAACATCAATTTTGATGCTCCAAAACTGGGGCTTTTGAGGCACATTTTCTAAAACAGGGTTCTAAGACCGCAATGTGCATCAAAATTGAATTTTGATGCTATTGGCTCTTGAATCGAAGCTTTCATATTGAAACCTTGTTGTGCGTCAAACCACTAGTTTTGATGCTCTGAAACTGGGAGTCTCGAGGCACAAGCTTCAAAATGAGGTTCTGAGAGCACGATGTGCACCAAAATAAGATTTTGACACTATCAGCTTGAGAATCTGGACTTGTGTTTTGAAACCTTGTTGTGCCTTTAAACATTGATTTCGATGTTTTGAAACTTGAGCTTTCAAGCCACACGCTTTGAAATGAGTTTCTAAGTGCACAATGTGCGTCAAAATTATGATTTGACACAACAGGCTCCAGAATAGGGACTTGCATCTTGAAAGCTTATTGTGCCTCCAAACACCAATTTTGATGATTCTAAACCAAAGATTTTGAGGCATAAGTTCTAAAACAAGGTTCTAAGAGCACGATGTGCGTCCAAATCAAATTTCGACGCTACCGGCTCTAGAATCAGGACTTGCATCTAGAAATCTTGTTGTGCCACCAAACATCGATTTTGATGCTCCAAAATTGGGGCTTTTGAGGCACAATTTCTGAAACAGGGTTCTAAGAGCTCAATGTGCATCAAAATTCTACTGGCTGTAGAATCAGGGCTTGCATCTTGAAACCTTGTTGTCTCTCAAAACACTAATTTTGATGCTCCGAAACAGGAGCTTTTGAGGCACAAGCTTTGAAATCAGGTTCGAATAGCACGATGTGGACCACAATCAGATTTTGACGCTATTGACTCTAGAATCGGAACTTGCATCTTGAAACCTTGTTGTGCCTCCAAACATTGATTTTGAAGCTCCAAAACTGGGTCTTTTGAGGCACAAGCTCCGAAATGAGCTTCTAAGAGAATGATGTGCGTCAAAATAGAATTTTGACGCTACAGGCTCTGGAATAGGGAATTGCTTCTTCAAACCTTGTTGTCCCTCAAAACATTGATTTTCATGTACCAAAATTGGGGCTTTCAAGGCACAAGCTGCGAAATGAGGTTCTAAGAGCATGATGTTCATCAAAATTGTGTTTGGCTGCTATCGACTCTAGAATTGGGACTTGTGTCTTGAAACCTTGTTGTGGCTCCAAACACTAATTTTTATACTCCAAAAATGAGGTTTTTGAGGCACAACATTCGAAATGAGGTTCTAAAACATGATGTTTGTCAAAATAGTTCTTTGACACTATAAGCTTGAGAATTGGGATTTGTGTCTTGAAACCTTGTTGTGCCTTTAAACATTGATTTTGATCTTTTAAAATTGGAGCTTTCGAGCCACACGGTCCAAAATGAGGTTCTAAGAGCACGATGTGCATCAAAATCACGTTTTGACACTACAGGCTCTACAATAGGGACTTGCATCTTGAAAGATTGTTATGCCTCCAAACACCTATTTTGATGCTTCGAAACTGAAGATTTTGAGGCATAAGCTCCAAAACAAGGTTCTAAGAACGCGATGTGCGTCAAAATCAAATTTTGATGCTACCGGCTCCAGAATCAAGACTTGCATCTTCAAACCTTGTTGTGTCTCCAAACATCAATTTTGATGCTCCAAAACTATTGCTTTTGAGGCACAATTTCTAAAACAGCGTTCTAAGAGTACAATGTGCATTTTGATGCTACTGGCTCTAGAATCGGGGCTTGCATTTTGAAACCTTGTTGTGCCTTCAAACATTGATTTTGATGCTAAAAAACTGGGTCTTTTGAGGCACAAGCTCCGAAATGAAATTCTAAGAGAATGATGCGCATCAAAATGGAATTTTGATGGTACAGGCTCCGGAATTTTGACGCTACAGGATCCAGAATAGGGGCTCGTGTTTTGACGCTATCAGCTTGAGAATTTGGATATGTGTCTTGAAACCTTATTGTACCTTTAAGCATTGATTTTGATGTTTTGAAACTGGAGCTTTCGAGCCACACACTCTGAAATGAGGTTCTAAGAGAACGACTTGCATCAAAATCACGTTTTGACACTACAGGCTCTAGAATAGGGACTTGTGTCTTGAAAGATTGTTGTGCCTCCAAACACAAATTTTGATGCTTTGAAACCGAAGATTTTGAGGCATAACCTCCAAAACAAGGTTCTAAGAGCACAATGTGTGTCAAAATCAAATTTGGATGCTACCGGCTCAGAAATCAGGATTTGTGTCTTGAAACCTTATTATGCCTCCAAACATCGGTTTTGAAGCTCCAAAACTGGTTTTGAAGCTCCAAAACTAGGGCTTTTGAGGCACAATTTCTAAACAGGGTTAACACAATGTGCATCATGTAAAGCGGAAAAATCGAACCCTAGTCGTTCTCCCCTCCCCAACTCCAAGGAGAGAGAAGGGAGAGTCACTAGGGTTGATGGTTTTCACTTAGGGGAGACTTTACATTCAAAAGAGGGGTTGAAACCCACAAGATCCAATCCCATGCAATGCAAGATTGGATTCTAGATGAGTTTCAAGAGGTAAGACATCAAGGATACCCTCTCTTGTAAAGAATGTAGATAGAAAGATTGAACTAGGAATGCATGTAGAAGCAAGAAAGATTCGCTTATGAACAGAGATAGGGATATGGGATGAAGCTGCGGACCTGGACTTAGTAGTAAAATGTCGAGACGGTGCTGTTCTGCAAATTTGAGCAAAAGTTGACGGGACGATGGTGCCCGGCGTGCACACGGTCCTCCGAAAAATCCACGAAACAAGGGGGATCTGTTCGTCTCTGCACAAGGATTCCAGATCTTCAATTACAGCCGCGTACCTGCAACCTACACATAGAAAAGAGAGGATGATTGGGGGGTTAGGGATGAGGGGTTTACCTTTAGGTCAAACCCCGGTTTTGGAATTAACCAAGAAATGAGAATGCTGTAAATGTAAATGTTTGTAATGTAAACAAGTACTGATACCTTGTTGTAAGAATGTTTGTATTCTTACATGCGAAGGTGTAATGAATGTTGTATGTAATGTGTTGTAAGTGATCTCCTCTTCAATGGTTGAATCCTTGTCTTGAATGCAACACCTAGCCTTGAATGGAGACTTAGAGTGCTCAATTGCTTGAAGGAATGCTTGAATGCTTGAATGTTTGAATATCGTTTCCGCCTTTTTCCATCTCCTCCAAAATTGGAGAAGAAATGTAGTTTATATACTTGTCAATTAGGGCTGATAGACTGATTTTCCCGACCTTAGGCCGACCTAGGAAGATTATTTTCCAATTTGCAAACTTAAAGATCCGAAGCCCCATAAGAGACCGGACCCAAAATAGGGCCAGGGACCAGGGCGCTGGGCGCCATGGTCCCACCTCCCGGGACAACAGGGTGCAAGGAGGATCAGGCCAGGGTGCTTAGAAATGCAGTTTTTGATGTCATGAACAAGTTTCGGGGTCTCCATTCAGGTTCCGTGTTGCATTGCCATCATGAAGACCCAAATGCAGTCGAAATTGCAAGTGTCGCAATTTTAGGACGCTACATTTAGCCCCCACTTTAGCGGGAGTATAAGCGTACGCTCATACTTCCGGTAAAGTACAAGGAAACAACATTGAAAAACTTTCACCACGTCAAGGAGATAAGATACACCAAGCCCCCAGTGGACTAAGGATCTTACGACTTCGATTGACAAAGTAAAAGGGAAGATCACGAGGGAGAACCATGACTGTCAGTAGTAAGGTTCCCTCACTATGAGTAATGCAAGAAAGATATCAAAAATTTTCAAGGCAAAGCTAAATTTGTCAAGAAATTTTCAAGTATCTTGAAAAGATATGAACGGGATGTATGCCCCCCTACATTAAAGCGATCGCACACGCCTCACCGGGGGTGATTGCTTTAAGGTAGTGATACATATAAGAAATGAGAAAGGGAAAGAAGCACGTTATCACAAGGATTTAGCCCCCAAGTGTGAGATAAGCCCAAGGATAATAGACACAAAACACAAAGCACGAGGTGACTTCGCTTTCCTCGGGGTCAGTATGCTGTGTGATAATTCATGTATATCATATGTATGTATGCATAATTGTTCTTCATTCCCCAATCAAGGAAGGTCCCCTAGAAGAAGGGAACACATGTGTCTTTTGAGTCAACATGAGAGAGACCAAAAGAGATCTCAATGCTTTGCATCATCCTCAAGTAGAGAACACTAAGGACAACAAATAGAAGAATGAGAATAACACATAGAAGAAGTAACAAAAGAGATCAAGAGAGGAGGAGAGAGTCTGCTATGCTAATGAAACTAGTCCAGCACGTCATCTACCCCCCGATCTTGCTGATCAATATTTCGGGAAGGCAGGAAACATGCTAGAGGAGGAACATCCAACACAGCAGATGGAGCTATCACAAGATCCAAACAAGGGCTATGTTCATGTTCCAAGCCACGTTGTTCGTGTCTAGGAGCTAGGATAAGCGCTTTAGAAAATTCGTTAGATAAATGGTTATCAGCATCAACATATTCATATTCACTATCAGAATGAACAGGAGTAACATTTTCATCTATATCATCATCAAGATTTATAAAAATAGGATCTTTAACTCGCACAGGATCAAGCCCATCATGCATCTTATGTTTAGGAGATTTTGGCTCAATTTTCGGCTGAGGAGAAAATGGAATAATACTAGCTGAAGGTGTTTTTGGGGATTGCAAAGTGTGAGAAGCAGCTGCCTGAGCTCTAAGACGACGCTTTCGTCGGCGTTCACGTGCAGAACGATTTCGTCTAGTCTTAGTAGGAAGTTGAGAAGATTGAGGAGGAGGAATGTTCTCATCCTTATCACTTGGGTGTTTAGGTTGTGGTCTCTTAGGTTGAAGAATAGGAGAAGAGGAAGGAGGAGGAACTGCTCCATATAAGGGAGGAATATTTGGTTTAGGAAGGAGACCAAGTCCATCATGGCGAGGAGGTATAGGTCTACTTTTAGAAAGTTTATTAGGCATAGACATAGTCACATCCATAGGGATGGGTTGAGAATCTTCTTGAGGAAAGACATTAGTTTTATCTTTCAAAGGAAGAACTTCCTTCTCAAGAATGATAGGAATATCAAGTTTGGGTGTTCTAGGTTCACTTAGAGATAGGATCATATCTTTTCTCTACTTTTGATAAGATTTGAAAAGATGATCACTTCGCGGAGGAAGAGATTGGAATTGTTTAGGCCAGAAATAATCAATAGGAACACTAGAAGTTCTTTCAGCTGGTTGAAAGAGACTATGATTGACAGTAACAACTTCACCATTATGGGGAAATTTCAAACACTTGTGAATAGGAGAAGCAATAGCTTTCATGGAAGATAGCCAAGGATAGCCTAGCTTCACACGAAATTGTTCGGACGATGGAATAATAGCGAAGCTCATATCAAGGGATTTGTTATGGACCTCAATAGGTAATGTAATAGAACCAATTGCAGGAGAAGAAAATGCATCAAATAGTTTCACAACCACATTTGTTTCGTCATAGATCACTTGATTCAATTGCAAAGTAAAAAGGAATTCTTCAGTAATGACATTAACCATGCAAGAAAGATCAATAAGCACTCCACGGCAAGGTGTATTTTTTACTTTTGCAACTATATATAAAGGACCATCAGGTGCCCTGATAGTTTTACTGGAATCAAATGTGATGGAAGGTTCTTTAGGGATTTTCTGCTGCTCTACAAAGTTAATCACATTTGGAGTCATAGACACAAGATCATCAGGTGAGACAGAGGAATCATTAGTATCAATCGCATTAGAGGTATGAGAAGGCAATGGATCAGTGAAAATCTTAAGATTTTGGTTAGGAGGAGCTACAGATGTGTTGCCTTTATCATTCACACCGGAAATAGAGATAGTATTATTATCAATCAAATCTTGAACTTTACCCTTTAAAGCAAAACATTTTTCAGTATCATGCCCAGGTTGACGATGAAATTGACAAAAAGATTTGTTATCAAAATAGGGTGAATTAATCTTTGCAGGATCTATTTGCCTTATAGGAGGAAGAGTAAGCACATTTTGTTCCAATAACTTATTCATAATACTATGCAATGATTCATTCAAAAGAGTAAACTTTCTTTCTTTCTTGAAAAACTTAGAAATAGGAGGCACACCTGATGCTGCATTCACATTGTTGTTGATGATGTTTTCATTGAATTTAATGGACTCTCTGTTTGGTTTAAACTTCCCAAATGGTTGTTGACTACTATCACCCTTATCACTCGGAGCCATAGGATTTGCTTGTTCCATTTGACTCACAGCCAGTTGATAATTGTGAAGAGTTGCGCACAACTGTTGGAAAGAAGTAAACTCAAAAAATAGGAGTTTTTCTCTAATATCTTTTTGCAAATTAGAAATAAAGATTTTTTGAATATCATTCTCAGGCACTGGAAAGGAAATTTGAGCATACAAATGCTTATATCTACCAATGAAATCAATCACTTTTTCTTTAACACCTTGTTTACAATGCATTCAATCAATCAAAGTAACTTTAGGACTTATATTGTTTTGAAATTGTTGAATAAAAGCATTTGCAAGTTGTTCGAAAGAAGTAATAGAATAAGAAGGCAACGAGCAATACCATTGTAGGGCTTTATCTCTTAATGTTCTAGTAAACAGTTTTGCAAGCAACCTTTGGTCATAAGCAAAATCGGTACATATTGTTTGAAAGGTCTTAACATGTGTTAGAGGATCACCCTTACCATTATAAAGCTCCAAATACGGGATTTCAACATGTTTGGGGGGGATAGCTCGAACAATGTCAAGAGAAAGTGGGCTCGCAACATCAAATGTGGGCACACTAAACTTAGATTGATTCATAGAGGTAATTTGTTGTTGTAAAGAAGAGACAGTTTGTGCAAGATTGTTAATGGTCGCTTCAGTCGAAGAGTTCATATTAGACGTGTTAGATTGTGATTGAGGTGTTATGTTATTGAAAGAAGGTAGAGAGTAAGGTGGTGGGACACTATGATAGTTAGTCATAGGAGATGATTGGACAGGAGGAACACTACAAGGAGGAATGGAAGGGTTAAATGAATTGCCCCCTTGCGTCATGTTCATTTGTGGTGATATAATAGGAACACTTATTGAAGGAATGAATGAAGAAGTCGGATTGAATGAAGGAAGAGGGTTGATTGAAAAAGAAGGATTGCCCCCATGGCTGGTGATCATAGGGGGAATATCTTGTGTTGAAGTAGTCATTATGTTTGATGTAAAAGTAGGTATACTAGCAATAGGAGTTGTCGAAGGAATAGAATGATTGACTTGAGTAGGAGGTTGTGTATAACCTAAGGTTTCGGCACAACTTTTCATAGGCATCACATTCGAATCCACAATGTGTGCAATACCACGCAAAATATCAATTCCATTCTTATCACTTTGAACCATACGTTTTAGACCCTCAATTAATGAAAGAGCTTCGCTATCGGGGTATTCTTGAGACATCCATTGTCGAAAATCATCAAATTGGTTATCCAATTTTGAAAGTTGTTCTACAGAAACCTCATGGAGAGCTTCTTCATCATTAAGAGGATTAGAGGAATTACCCATGTCCTCATTAAAAAGGCCATTCAAATTAGGTTCCATCTCCTCGGTAATTACACCTTGGAAGGACTTAATTCTAAGGCTTCGTCTAATGGGAATAGTGTAAGTAGGGCTTATTGTTGTAAAACTCATGCACTAAAGAGAGAGAGAAGATTTTGAATTTTAGAGGTAGCAAATTTCAATAAAATCAGCCAATCTCCTAGATTTAAGCTGTTAATTACAATCAGGACAATCTCCCGAAATTTCGGAAAAAATGTCCGCGACCGTGGCGAACTGAGTGCACACGGTCCTCGCAATTTTTTTCGAAATTTTCAGGGATGAAAGTTATGATGATTTCAAAGCTAATCTGAAAAAATTGAGTGATTTTACGATCTGTAGATAGGCCAAATTAAAGTTGCAATCTCAAAATTGAACCCTACCAAGATTGTTGAAAAATGCAAAATTTGAATTTTGAAAAAGAGAGGGAAACTGAAATTTTGAATTTTATGATTTTGGAGGGAATACTAAAAGCAATGCAAGTTTTGAAATTTAAAAGTTGACTCAATTTCATGCAAAATTCGTATTTTGAAAATGGAAATCAAGGTTGTTGCAAAACACTTAATTTCAAAAGTCACAAATTGCAAGAATTTGAATAAGGCACTGAAATTTCGAATGAATGCTAACACACTTTTCAGATTTAGGACTATAAGAAACACAATTTTGATATGAATTTCAATTTCAACAATTTTTGAATGATTAGAAGCTTCAATCCAAGCAATCGCTAGACCAACTTTGACTTTAATTTTGAAAGTGTTAGAATTGATAAAATCAGCCAAAATTCTGGATTTTAGCAAAAAAATACAGTAAGATCTAGCTCCCGAAATTTCAGAAAAAATGTCGGGGACGATGGTGCTCGGGGTGCACACAGTCCTCGCAACTTTTTTCCAAATTTTCAGGAATGAAAGATATTGTGATTTTATTACGGAATCCAAAGTTACAGCTGATTTGGAGGTGCTTTGATCAGTCAAATTATCAGTCAAAGGTTGAATCAAGAAGGTTTTACAAATTAGGGTTTTGACATTTAACCACTTAATTTTCAGAATTAAAGCACAAATATGAATTGACAATTTACAATAGAAGGGTAGATCTGAAACAAGCATTAACAATTAAACATTTCACAAGCTCAATTACTAAAAAGAAAATTTTAGGGTTTTTATGCAATTAGCCTCTAAAATTTGCAAAAGATCAAACATGGAAATGTAATTAAGGAAGAAAAATTTTCAGATCTAACCATGAATAATCAGAATGAGGATGTTCACGTCGGGTTCACCAAAATGTAAAGCGGAAAAATCGAACCCTAGTCGTTCTCCCCTCCCCAACTCCAAGGAGAGAGAAGGGAGAGTCAATAGGGTTGATGGTTTTCACTTAGGGGAGACTTTACATTCAAAAGAGGGGTTGAAACCCACAAGATCCAATCCCACGCAATGGAAGATTGGATTCTAGATGAGTTTCAAGAGGTAAGACATCAAGGATACCCTCTCTTGTAAAGAATGTAGATAGAAAGATTGAACTAGGAATGCATGTAGAAGCAAGAAAGATTCGCTTATGAACAAAGATAGGGATATGGGATGAAGCTGCGGACCTGGAATTAGCAGTAAAATGTCGAGACGGTGCTGTTCTGCAAATTTGAGCAAAAGTTGACGGGACGATGGCGCCCGATGTGCACACGGTCCTCCGAAAAATCTGCGAAACGAAGGGGGATCTGTTCGTCTCTGCACAAGGATTCCAGATCTTCAATTACAGCCGCGTACCTGCAACCTACACACAGAAAAGAGAGGACGATTGGGGGGTTAGGGATGAGGGGTTTGCCTTTAGGTCAAACCCCGGTTTTGGAATTAACCAAGAAATGAGAATGCTGTAAATGTAAATGTTTGTAATGTAAACAAGTACTGATACCTTGTTGTAAGAATGTTTGTATTCTTACATGCGAAGGTGTAATGAATGTTGTATGTAATGTGTTGTAAGTGATCTCCTCTTCAATGGTTGAATCCTTGTCTTGAATGCAACACCTAGCCTTGAACGGAGACTTAGAATGCTCAATTGCTTGAAGGAATGCTTGAATGCTTGAATGTTTGAATATCGTTTCCACCTTTTTCCATCTCCTCCAAAATGGGAGAGGAAATGTAGTTTATATACTTGTCAATTAGGGCTGATAGACTGATTTTCCCGACCTTAGGCCGACCTAGGAAGATTATTTTCCAATTTGCAAACTTAAAGATCCGAAGCCCCATAAGAGACCGGGCCCAAAATAGGGTCAGGGACCAGGGCGCTGGGCGCCATGGTCCTGGGGGACAAGGGTGCTGGGCGCCCTAGTCCTGAAGAACCAGGGTGCTGGGAGCCATGGTCCCACCTCCCGGGACAGCAGGGTGCAAGGAGGATTAGGCCAGGGTGCTGAGAAATGCAGTTTTCGATGTCATGAACAAGTTTCGGGGTCTCCATTCAGGTTCCGTGTTGCATCGCCATCGTGAAGACCCAAATGCAGTCAAAATTGCAAGTGTCGCAATTTTAGGACGCTACACATCAAAATTGAATTTTGATGCTACTAGCTCTAGAATTGGGGCTTGCATCTTGAAACCTTGTTGTGCCTCAAAACACTGGTTTTGATGCTCCGAAACTGGGGATTTTGAGGCACAAGCTTTGAAATGAGGTTCTAAGAGCAAGATGTGCGCCAAATTCAGATTTTGACACTATTGACTCTAGAATCGGGACTTGCATCTTGAAACCTTGTTGTGCCTCCAAAGCTTGATTTTGATGCTCCAAAAATAGGTCTTTCGAGGCACAAGGTCTAAAATGAGCTTCTAAGAGAATGATGTGCGTCAAAATTGAATTTTGATGCTACCGGCTCCGGAATAGGGACTTGCTTCTTGAAACCTTATTGTGCTTGACAACATTGATTTTGATGTTCCAAAATCAGGGATTTCAAGGCATGAGCTCCAAAATGAGGTTCTAAGAACACCATGTTTGTCAAAATCGTGTTTTGACGCCATCAGCTTGAGAATTAGGACTTGTTTCGTGAAAACTTGTTGTTCCTTTAAACTTTGATTTTAATGTTTTGAAACTTGAGCTTTCGAGCCACACGCTCTGAAATGAGGTTCTAAGAGCACGATGCACATCAAAATCACATTTTGACACTATAGGCTTTGGAATAGGGACTTGCATCAAAATCAAATTTTGACGCTATAAGCTCCAAAACAAGGTTCCAAGAGCACGATCTGCATCAAAATGAAATTTTGACGCTACCGGCTAGAAAATCAGTACTTGCATCTTGAAACCTTGTTGTGCCTCCAAACATCGATTTTGATGCTCGAAAATTTGTGCTTTTGAGGCAGAATTTCTAAAACAGTGTTCAAAGAGCACAATGTGCATCAAAATTGATCTTTGATGCTATTGCCTCTAGAATAGGGGCTTGCATCTTGAAACCTTGTTGTGCTGCAAAAGACTGATTTTGATGCACCGAAACCGAGGCTTTCGAGGCACAAGCTCCAAAACAAGGTTCTAAGAGCACGATGTGTGTCAAAATCAAATTTGGACGCTAGTGGCTCCAAAATCAGGACTTGCTTCTTGAAACCTTGTTATGCCTCCAAACATCGGTTTTGAAGCTCCAAAACTAGGGCTTTTGAGGCACAATTTCTAAAACAGGGTTCTAAGAGCACAATGTGCATCAAAATTGAATTTTGATATACTATTGGCTGTAGAATCAGGGCTTGCATCTTGAAACCTTATTGTGCCTCCAAATATCAATTTTGATGCTCCAAATTTGGGGCTTTTGAGGCAAAATTTCTAAAATATGAGCACAATATGCATCAAAATTGAATTTTGATGCTACTGACACTAGAATCGGGGCTTGCATTTTGAAACTCTGTTGTGCCTTTAAACATTTATTTTAATGCTCCGAAACTGGGGCTTTCGAGACACAAGCTTCGAAATGAGGTTCTAAGAGCACAATGTGCGCCAAAATCATATGTTGACTCTATTCAGTCTAGAAACAAGACTTGCATCTTCAAACCTTGTTGTGCCTCCAAACATTGATTTTGATGCTCCAAAATGATCTTCTAAAAGAATGATGTGCGTCAAAATGGAATTTTAACGCTACAAGTTCCGGAATAGGGACTTGCTTCCTGAAACCTTGTTGTGCCTCAAAACATTGATTTTGATGTTCCCAAATCAGGGCTTTCAAGGCACAAGCATCAAAATGAGGTTCTAAGAGCATGATGTACATCAAAATTACATTTTGACGCTATCGACTCTGAAATTTGGACTTCTGTCTTCAAACCTTGTTGTGCCTCCAAACACTAATTTTTATGCTCCAAAAATGAGGCTTTTGTGGCATGACCTCCGAAATGAGGTTCTAAGAATGCCGTGTTTGTCAAAATCATGTTTTGACGCTATCATCTTGAGAATCAGGACTTGTGTCTTGAAACCTTGTTGTGGCTTTAAACATTGATTTTGATGTTTTGAAACTAGAGCTTTTGAGCCACATGCTCTGAAATGAGGTTATAAGAGCATGATGTACATCAAAATCATGTTTTGAAACTATAGGCTCCAGGATAATAACTTGCGTCTTCAAAGCTTGTTGTGCCTCCAAACACCAATTTGAATGCTTTGAAAGTGAAGATTTTGAGGCATAAACTCCAAAACAAGGTTCTAAGAGCACAATGTGCATCAAAATCAAATTTTGACGCTATCGCCTCCAGAATCAAGACTTGCATCTTGAAACCATCTTGTGCCTCCAAACATCGATTTTGATGCTCCAAAACTGGGGCTTTTGAGGCACAATGTGCATCAAAATTGAATTTTGATGCTACTGGTTCTAGAATCAGGACTTGCATCCTGAAACCTTGTTGTGCCTCCAAACATTGATTTTGATGCTCCAAAACCAGGTCTTTCGAGGCACAAGCTCCGAAATGAGCTTCTAAGAGAATGACGTGCGTCAAAATAGAATTTTGACGCTATAGGCTCCGGAATAGAGACTTGCTTCTTGAAACCTTGTTGTGCCTTTAAACATTAATTTTGATGTTTTTAAACTGGAGCTTTCAAGTCACATGCTCCGAAATGAGGTTCTAAGAGTATGCACTATGTGCATCAAAATAATGTTTTGACACTACAGGCTCCGGAATAGGGACTTGCGTCTTGAAAGATTGTTGTGCCTCCAAACACCAATTTCAATGCTTCAAAATCAAAGATTTTAAGGCATAATCTTACAAAACAAGGTTCTAAGAGCATGATGTGCGTCCAAATCAAATTTTGATGCTACCGGCTCCAGAATCAGGACTTGCATCTTGAAACCTTGTTGTGTCTCAAAACATCGATTTTGATGCGCTCTGAAACTGAGGCTTTCAAGGCACAAGCTTTGACATGAGGTTCTTCAAACCTTGTTGTGCCTCCAAACATTGATTTTGATGCTCCAAAACTAGTTCTTTCGAGGCACAAGCTCTGAAATGAGCTTCTAAGAGAATGATGTGCGTCAAAATGTAATTTTGATGCTACGGGCTCCAGAATAGGGACTTTCTTCTAGAAACCTTGTTGTGCCTCAAAACATTGGTTTTTGATGTTCCAAAATCAGGTCTTTCAAGGCACAAGCTCCGAAATGAGGTTCTAAGAGCACGATGTACATAAAAATTGTATTTTGATGCTACCGACTCTAGAATTGGGAGTTGTGTCTCGAAACCTTGTTGTAGCTCCAAACACTAATTTTTATGCTCCAACAACGAGGCTTTTGAGGCACAATCTCCGAAATGAGGTTCTAAGAATACCATGTTTGTCAAAATCATGTTTTGATGCTATCATCTTGAGAATCGGGACTTGTGTCTTGAAAACTTTTTGTGCCTTTAAATATTGATTTTGATGTTTTGAAACTGGAGCTTTCAAGCCACACGCTCCGAAACGAGGTTATAAGAGCATGATGTGCATCAAAATCAAGTTTTGAAACTACAGGCTCCAGAATAAGGACTTGCATCTTGAAAGCTTGTTGTGCCTCCAAACACCAATTTCCATGCTTCGAAAGTGAATATTTTAAGGCATAAGCTCTAAAACAAGGTTCTAAGAGCGCGATGTGCATCAAAATTAAATTTTGACGCTACTGCCTCTAGTATCGAGGCTTGCATCTTGAAACCTTGTTGTGCCTCAAAACACTGATTTTAATGCTCCGAAATCAGTGCTTTTGAGGCACAAGCTTCAAAATGAGGTTCTAAGAGCACGATGTGCGGCAAAATCAAATTTTGACGCTATTGACTATAGAATCGTGACTTGCATCTTGAAACCTTGTTGTGCCTCAAAACATTCATTTTGATGCTCCAAAACTGGGTCTTTCGAGGCACAAGCTCCGAAATGAGCTTCTAAGAGAATGATGTGCGTCAAAATAGAATTTTGATGCTACAGTCTCCGAAACAGAGACTTGCTTCTTGAAACCTTGTTGTGCCTCAAAACATTCATTTGGATGTTCCAAAATGAGGGCTTCCAAGCCACAAGCTCCGGAATGAGGTTCTAAGAGCACGATGTACATCACAATTGCGTTTTGAAGCTACCAACTCTGGAATTGGGACTTGTGTCTTAAAACCTTGTTGTGCCTCCAAACACTAATTTTTATGCTCCAAAAATGAGGCTTTTGAGGCACAACCTCTGAAATGAGGTTCTAAGAACACCATGTTTGTCAAAATCGTGTTTTGATGCTATCAGCTTGAGAATCGGGACTTGTGTCTTGAAACCTTGTTGTGCCTTTAAACAATGATTTTGATTATCTGAAACTGGAGCTTTCGAGCCATACGCTCCAAAACGAGGTTCTAAGAGCACGATGTGCATCAAAATCATGTTTTGACACTACAGGCTCCGGAATAGGGAGTGGAATCTTGAAACCTTGTTGTGCCTCCAAACACCAATTTTGATGCTTCAAAACCAAAGATTTTGAGGCATAAGTTCCAAAAAAAGGTTACTAAGAGCACGATGTGTCTCAAAATCAAAATTTGACGCTACTGGCTCCAGAATCAAATGTGCATCAAAATTGAATTTTGATGCTGGCTCTAGAATCAGGGCTTGCATCTTGAAACGTTGTTGTGCCTAAAAACACTGATTTTGATGTTAGTAACAATTGTGTTTTGATGCTATCAGCTTGAGAATCGGGACTTGTCTCTTGGAACGTTGTTGTGCCTTTAAACATTGATTTTGATGTTTTGAACTTGGAGCTTTTGAGCCACACGCTCTGAAACAAGGTTTTAAGGACACGATGCGCATCAAAATCACGTTTTGACACTACAGGCTCTAGAATAGGGACTTGCATCTTGAAAGCTTGTTGTGTCTCCAAACACCATATTTGATGCTTTGAAACTGAAGATTTTGAAGCATAACCTCCAAAAGAAGGTTCTAAGAGCACGTTGTGCAGCGAAATCAAATTTTGACGCTACCGGCTCCATAATCAGTACTTGCATCTTGAAACCTTGTTGTGCCTCCAAACATCGATTTTGATACTCCAAAACTGGGGCTTCTGAGCCAAAATTCTAAAACAGGGTTCTAAGAAAACAATGTGCATCAAAATTGAGCTTTGATGCTACTAGCTCTAGAATCAGGGTTTGCATCTTAAAACCTTGTTGTGCCTCAAAACACTGATTTTGATGCTCCAAAACTAGGGCTTTCGAGGCACAAGCTTCAAAATGAGGTTATAAGAGCACGATGTGTGCCAAAATCAGATTTTGACGCTATTGGCTCTAGTATCGGGACTTGCATCTTGTGTCTCTAAACATTGATTTTGATGCTCCAAAACTGGGTCTTTCGAGGCACAAGCTCTGAAATGAGCTTCTAAGAGAATGATGTGCATCAAAATGGACTTTTGACGCTACAGGTTCTGGAAAAGGGGACTTGCTTCTTGAAACCTTGTTGTGCCTCAAAACATTTACTTTGATGTTCCAAAATCAGGGCTTTCAAGGCACAAGCTCTGAAATGAGGTTCTAAGAGCACGACGTACATAAGAATTGCGTTTCGATGCTACTGACACTAGAATTGGGACTCATGTCTTGAAACCTTAATGTGCCTCCAAACACTAATTTTTATTCTCCAAAAATGAGGCTTTTGAGTCAGGACCTCCGAAATGAGGTTCTAAGAACACCATGTTTGTCAAAATCATGTTTTGACGCTATCAACTTGAGAATCGGGACTTGTGTCTTGAAACCTTGTTGTGGCTTTAAACATTGATTTTAATGTTTTGAAACTGGAGCTTACGAGGCACATGCTCTGAAATGAGGTTCTAAGAGCACGATGTGCATCAAAATCATGTTTTGACACTATAGCTTCCGGAATAGGGACTTGCGTCTTGAAAGCTTGTTGTACGTCCGAACACCAATTTCGATGCTTTGAAACTAAAGATTTTGAGGCATAATCTCCAAAAGAAGGTTCTAGGAGTACGATGTGCATCAAAATCAAATTTTGACGTTACCACCTTTAGAATCAGGACTTGCATCTTGAAACCTTGTTGTGCCTCCAAACATCGATTTTGATGCTCGAAAATTGGGGCTTTTAAGGCACAATTTCTAAAACAGTGTTCTAAGAGCACAATGTGTACCAAAATAAGAATTTGACGCTATTGACTCTATAATCAGGACTTGCATCTTGAAACATTGTTCTGCCTCCAAACATTGAATTTGGTGTTCCAAAATTAGGGCTTTGAAGGCACAAGCTCGGAAATGAGGTTCTAAGACCACAATGTACATCAAAATAGTGTCTTGAAACCTTCTTGTCCCTCCAAACAATTATTTTTATGCTCAAAAAATGAGGCTTTTGAGGCACAACCTCCGAAATGAGTTTCTTAGAACACCATGTTTGTCAAAATTGTGTTTTCACGCCATCAGCTTGAGAATTGGGACTTGTGTCTTGAAACCTTGTTGTGCCTTTAAACATTGATTTTGATGTTTTGAAACTGGAGCTTTCGAGCCACACAATCCGAAACAAGGTTCTAAGAGCATAATGTGTATCAAAATCACGTTTTGATAGTACAGGCTCCTGAATAGGGACTTTTGTCTTGAAAGCTTATTGTGCCTCCAAACACCAATTTTGATGCTTTGAAACTGAAGATTTTGAGGCATAAGCTCCAAAACAGTTCTGAGAGCATGATGTGTGTGAAAATCAAATTTTGATGGTACCGGCTCCAGAATCAGGACTTGCATCTTGTTACCTTTTTGTGCCTCCAAACATCGATTTTGATGCTCCAAAATTGGGGCTTTTGAGGAACAATTTTTAAAACAGGGTTCAGCACAATATGCATCAAAATTGAATTTTGATGCTACTTGCTCTAGAATCGGGGCTTGCATCTTGAAACCTGGTTGTGCCTCCAAACATTGATTTTGATGCTCCAAAACTAGGTCTTTTGAGGGACAAGCTCCGAAATGAGCTTCTAAGAGAATGATGTGCGTAAAAATGTAATTTTGACACTACAGGCTCTGGAATAGGGACTTGCTTCTTGAAACCTTGTTGTACCTCAAAACATTGATTTTGATATTCCAAAATGAGGGCTTTCAAGGCACAAACTCTGAAATGAGGTTCTAAGAGCACGATATACATAAAATTTTTGTTTTGACGCTACCGACTTTGGAATTGGGACTTGTGTCTTGAAACCTTTGTGTGCCTCTAGACACTAATTTTTATGCTCCAAAAATAAGGCTTTCAAGGCACAAGCTCTCAAATGAGGTTCTAACAGCACGATATACATCAAAATTTTGTTTTGATGCTACCAACTTTGGAATCGGGACTTGTGTCTTCAAACCTTGTTGTGCCTCCAAACATCGGTTTTGAAGCTCCAAAACTAGGGCTTTTGAGGCACAATTTCTAAAATAGGGTTCTAAAAGCACAATGTGCATCAAAATTGAATTTTGATGCTACTGGCTGTAGAATCGGGGCTTGCATCTAGAAACCTTATTATGCCTCAAAACACTGATTTTAACGCCAAAATCAGATTTTAACGCTATTGACTCTAAAAACGGGACTTGCATCTTTAAACCTTGTTGTGCCTCCAAACATTGATTTTGATAATCCAAAACTGGGTCTTTCGAGGCACAAGCTTAGAAATGAGCTTCAAAGAGAACGTTGTGTCAAAATTCCATTTTGATGCTACAGACTCCAGAATACGGACTTGCTTCTTGAAACCTTGTTGTGCCTCCAAACACTGATTTTGATGTTCCAAAATTAGGGATTTCAAGGCACAAGCTCCGAAATGAGGTTCTAAGAGCACGATGTGCATCAAAATCATATTTTGACACTACAGTCTCTGGAATAGGGACTTGCGTCTTGAAAGCTTGTTGTGCCACCACACACCAATTTTGATGCTTGGAAACCGAACATTTTGAGGCATAAGTTCCAAAACAAGGTTGCAAGAGCATGATGTGCGTAAAATCCAATTTTGACGCTACCCACTTCACAATCACGACTTGCATCTTGAAACCTTGTTGTGCCTCCAAAGATCGATTTTGATGCTCCAAAACTGGGGTTTTGAGGCACAATTTCTAAAATAGGGTTCTAAGAGCACAATGTGCATCAAAATTGAATTTTGATGCTACTGGCTCTAGAATCAGGGCTTGCATCTTGAAACCTTGTTGTGCCTCAAAGCACTAATTTTGATGCTCTTAAACTAGGGCTTTCGAGGCACAAGCTTTGTAATGAGGTTCTAAGAGCACGATGTTTGCCAAAATCAAATATTGACGCTATTGACTTTCGAATTGGGACTTGCATCTTGAAACCTTGTTGTGCCTCCAAACATTGATTTTGATGCTCCAAAATTGGGTCTTTCGAGGCGCAAGCTCTGAAATGAGCTTCTAAGAGAATGATGTGCGTCAAAATAGAATTTTGACACTACAAGCTTCGGAATAGGGACTTGCTTCTTGAAACCTTGTTGTGCCTCAAAACATTGATTTTGATGTTCCAAAATCAGGGCTTTCAAGGCACAAGCTCCAAAATGAGGTTCTAAGAGCATGATGTACATCAAAATTGCATTTTGAAGCTACCGACTCTGGAATAAAGACTTGTGTCTTGAAACCTTGTTGTGCCTCCAAACACTAATTTTTATGCTCCAAAAACGAGGCTTTTGAGGCACGACCTCCGAAATGAGGTTGTAAAAACACCATGTTTGTCAAAATCGTCTTTTGACGCTATCAGCTTGAGAATCGGGACTTGTGTCTTGAAACCTTATTGTGCCTCCAAACACTAATTTTTATTCTCCAAAAATGAGGTTCTAAGAACACCATGTTTCTCAAAATCGTGACTTGTGTCTTAAAACCTTGTTGTGCCTTTAAACATTGATTTGTATGTTTTGGAATTGGAGATTTCGAGCTACACGCTCTAAAACAAGGTTCTAAGAGCACATTGTTCATCAAAATCACATTTTGACACTATGGTCTCTGGAATAGGGAATTGTGTCTTGAAAGCTTGTTTTGCCTCCAAACACAAATTTTGATGCTTCAAAACTAAAGATTTTGAGGCATAAGCTACAAAACAAGGTTCTAAGAGCACGATGTGCGTCAAAATTAAATTTTGACACTACTGACTCCAGAATCGGGACTTGCATCTTGAAAGCTTGTTGTGCCTTTGATTTTGATGCTTTGAAACTGGAGCTTTTGAGCTATACACTCCGTAAAAAGGTTCTAAGAGCATGATGTGCATCAAAATCACGTTTTGACACTATGGGCTCCAGAATAGGGAATTATGTCTTGAAGGCTTGTTGTGCCTGCAAACACTAATTTTGATGCTCCGAAACTAAGGCTTTCGAGGCACAAGCTTTGAAATGAGGTTCTAAGAGCACGATGTGCACCAAAATCAGATTTTGACGCTATTGATTCTAGAATCGGGACTCGCATCTTGAAACCTTGTTGTGCCTCCAAACATTTATTTAGATGCTCCAAAACTATTTCTTTCGAGGCACAAGTTACGAAATAAGCTTCTAAGAGAATGATGTGCTTCAATATGGACTTTTGATGCTACAAGCTCAGAAATAGGGAATTTTGCCTCAATACATTATTTTTGATGTTCCAAAATCAGGGCTTTAAAGGCACAGGCTCCAAAATGAGGTTCTAAGAGCATGATGTACATAAAAATTGCATTTCGACGCTACTGACTATGGACTTGGGACTTCTATCTTGAAACCTTGTTGTGCCACACACTAATTTTTATGCTCCAAAAATGAGGCTTTTAAGGCACGACATCCGAAATGAGGTTCTAAGAACACCATGTTTGTCAAAATCGTGTTTTGACGCTATGAGCTTGAGAATCGGGACTTGTGTCTTGAAACCTTGTTGTGCCTTTAAACATTGATTTTGATGTTTTGAAATTGCAAATTTCAAGCCACATGCTTTGAAACAAGTTTCTAAGAGCACGATGTGCATCAAAATCAAAACTAGGGCTTTTGAGGCACAATTTCTAAAATAGGGTTCTAAAAGCGCAATGTGCATCAAAATTGAATTTTGATGCTACTGGCTCTAGTATCGAGGCTTGCATCTTGAAACCTTGTTGTGCATCAAACCACTGATTTTGATGCTCCGAAGCTAGGGCTTTCGAGGCACAAGCTTCGAAATGAGGTTCTAAGAGCACGATGTGCGCCAAAATCAGATTTTGACACTATTCACTCTAGAATCAAGGCTTGCATTTTGAAACCTTGTTGTGCCTCCAAACATTGATTTCAAAGCTACAAAACTGGGTCTTTCAAGGCACAAGCTCCAAAATGAGCTTCTAAGAGAATGATGTGCATCAAAATGGAATTTTGACACTACAGGCTCCAGAATAGGGACTTACTTCTTGAAACCTTGTTGTGCCTTAAAACATTTATTTTCATCTTCCAAAATCAGGGCTTTTAAGGCACAAGCTCCAAAATGAGGTTCTAAGAGCACGATGTACATCAAAATTGCGTTTTGACACTACCTACTCTAGAATTGGGACTTGTGTCTCGAAACCTTGTTGTGCCTCCAAACACTAATTTTTATGCTCCAAAAATGAGGCTTTTGAGGCACAACCTAAGAAATGAGGTTCTAAGAACACGATGTTTGTCAAAATAGTGTTTTGACACTATCAGCTTGAGAATCGGGACTTGTGTCTTGAAACCTTGTTGTGCCTTTAAACATTGATTTTGATGTTTTAAAACTGGAGCTTTCAAGCCACACGCTCCAAAACGAGGTTCTAAGAGCATGATGTGCATCAAAATCACGTTTTGACACTACAGGCTCTGGAATAGGGACTTGCATCTTGAAAGCTTGTTATGCCTCTAAACACCAATTTTGATGCTTCGAAACTGAAGATTTTGAGGCATAAGCTCCAAAACAAGGTTCTAAGAGTGTGATGTGCATCAAAATCAAATTTTGACGCTACTGGCTCCAGAATCATGACTTGCATCTTCAAACCTTGTTGTGTGTCCAAACATCAATTTTGATGCTCCAAAATTGTTGCTTTTGAGACACAATTTCTAAAACAGGTTTCTAAGAGCACAATGTCCATCAAAATTGAATTTTGATGCTACTGGCTCTAGAATCAGGGCTTGCATCTTGAAACCTTGTTGTGCCTCAAAACACTAATTTTGATGCTCCAAAACCGGGGCTTTCAAGGCACAAGCTTTGAAATGAGGTTCTAAGAGCACGATATGCACCAAAATACTATGTTGATGCTATTGACCTAGAATTGGGAGTTGCATATTCAAACCTTGTTGTGCCTCCAAACATTGATTTTTATGCTCCAAAACTGGGTCTTTCAAGGCACAAGCTCCGAAATGAGCTTCTAAGAGAATGATGTGCGTCAAAATTCCATTTTAACGCTACAGGCTCCGGGATAGGGAATTGCATCTTGAAACCTTGTTGTCCCTCAAAATGTTGATTTTGATGTTCCAAAATGAGGGCTTTCAAGGCACAAGCTACGAAATGAGGTTCTAAGAGCATGATGTACATCAAAATTGTATTTTGACGCTATCGACTCTGGAATTGGGACTTGTGTCTTGAAACCTTGTTGTGGCTCAAAACACTAATTTTTATGCTCCAAAAATGAGGCTTTTGAGACACAACTTCCAAAATGAGGTTCTAAAAACCCGATGTTTGTCAAAATCGTGTTTTGACGCTGTCAACTTGAGAATCGGGACTTTAGTCTTGAAACATTGTTTTGCCTTTAAACATTGATTTTGATGTTTTGAAACTGGAGGTTTTGAGCCACACGCTCCGAAATGAGGTTCTAACAGCACGATGTGCATCAAAATTGCGTTTTGACACTACAAGCTCTAGAATAGGGACTTACGACTTGAAAGCTTGTTGTGCCTCCAAACACCAATTTTGATGCTTCGAAACCGAAGATTTTGAGGCATAAGCTCCAAAACAAGGTTCCAAGTGGACGATGTGCCTCAAAATCAAATTTTGATGCTATCGGCTCCACAATCAAGACTTGCATCAAGAAACCTTGTTGTGCCTCCAAAAATTGATTTGGGTGATCCAAAACTAGAGTTTTTGAGGCACAATTTCTAAAACAGTGTTCTATGAGCACAATGTGCATCAAAATTGAATTTTGATTCTACTGGCTCTTGAATCGGGGTTTGCATCTTGAAACCTTGTTGTGCCTCCAAACATCAATTTTGATGCTCCAAAACTGGGGCTTTTGAGGCACAATTTCTAAAATAGGGTTCTAAAAGGACAATGTGCATCAAAATTGAATTTTGATGCTACTGGCTCTAAAATGGAGGCTTGCATCTTGAAACCTTGTTGAGACTAAAAATAGGAGCTATTGAGGCACAATTTCTAAAACTGGGTTTTAAGAGCACAATGTGCATCAAAATTGAATTTTGATGCTACTGGCTCTAGAATCGGGGCTTGCATCTTGATCCTTTGTTGTGCCTCAAAACACTAATTTTGATGCTTTGAAACCGAGGCTTTTGAGGCGCAAGCTTCGAAATGACGTTCTAAGAGCACGATGTGCCCCAAAATCAGATTTTGATTCTATTGACTTTAGAATCAGGACTTGTATCTTGAAACCCTGTTGTGCCTCCAAACATTGACTTTGATGCTCCAAAACTGGGTATTTCAAGGCACAAGCTCCGAAATGAGCTTCTAAGAGAATGATGTGCGAATTTTGACGCTACAGGCTCCGAAATAGGGACTTGCTTCTTGAAACCTTGTTGTGCCTCAAAACATTGATTTTGATGTTCCAAAATCAGGGCTTTGAAGGCACAAGCTTCAAAATGACATTCTACGAGCACGATGTACATCAAAATTGTGTTTTGATGCTACCGAGTCTGGAATTTGGATTCTTCAAAACCAAAGATTTTGAGGCATAAGCTCCAAAACAAGGTTCTAAGAGCACGATGTGCAGCAAAATCAAATTTTGACACTACCGGCTCCAAAATTAGGACTTGCATCTTCAAACCTTGTTGTGCCTCCAAACATCAATTTTGATGCTCCAAAGTTGGGGCTTTTGAGGCACAATTTCTAAAACAGGGTTCTAAGAGCACAATGTCCATCAAAATTGAATTTTGATGCTACTAGCTCTAGAATCGGACTTGCATCTTGAAACCTTGTTGTGCCTCAAAATACAAATTTGGATTCTCTGAAACTGGGGCTTTCGAGGCACAAGCTTCGAAATGAGGTTCTAAGAGCACGATGTATGCCAAAATCAGATTTTGATGGTATTGACTCTAGAATCAGGACTTGCACCAAAATCAGATTTTCACGCTATTGACTCTAGAATTGAAACTTATATCTTTAAATGTTGTAGTGCCTCCACACATTGATTTTGATGCTCCAAAACTGGGTCTTTCAAAACACAAGCTCTGAGATGAGCTTCTAAGAGAATGATGTTCATTAAAATTGAATTTTGATGCTACAGGCTCCGGAATAGGGACTTGCTTCTTGAAACCTTATTGTGCCTGAAAACATTAATTTTTATGTTTAAAAATCAGGGCTTTCAAGGCACAAGCTTTGAAATGAGGTTCTAAGACCACGATGTATATCAAAACCTTATTGTGCCTGAAAACATTAATTTTTATGCTCCAAAAATGAGGCTTTTGAGGCACAAACTCCAAAATGAGGTTCTAAGAACACCATGTTTGTTAAAATTGTGTTTTGACGCTATCAGCTTGAGAATCGGGACTTGTGCCTTTAAACATTGATTTTGATGTTTTGAAACTGGAGCTTTCGAGCCACACGCTCTGAAAATTGGTTCTAAGAGCACGATGTGTATCAAAATCACGTTTTGACACTACAGGCTCCAGAATAGGGACATGTGTCTTGAAAGCATGTTATGCGTCCAAACACCAATTTCGATGCTTTGAAACCAAAGATTTAGAGGCATCAGCTCCAAAACAAGGTTCTAATAGCGTCAAAATTTGATTTTGATGCTATCAGCTCCAAAACCAGGACTTGCATCTTGAATCCTTGTTTTGCCTCCAAAGATCGATTTTGATGCTCCAAAACTAGGGCTTTTGAGGCACAATTTCTAAATAGGGTTCTAAGAGCACAATGTGCATCAAAATTGAATTTTGATGCTAATGTTTCTAGATTCGGGGTTTGCATGTTGAAACCTTCTTGTGCCTCAAAACATTGATTTTGATGCTCTGAAATCAGGACTTTTGAAGCACAAGCTTCAAAATGAGGTTCTAAGAGCAAGATGTGCACCAAACTCAGATTTTGACGCTTTTGACACTAGAATCAGGACTTGCATCTTGAAACCTTGTTGTGCCTCCAAACATTGATTTTGATGCTCCAAAACTGGGTCTTTCGAGGCACAAGCTCCGAAATGAGCTTCTAGAGAATGATGTGCATCAAAATGGAATTTTGACGCTACAAGCTTTTGAATAGGGACTTGCTTCTTGAAACCTTGTTGTGCCTCAAAACATTGATTTTGATGTACCAAAATCAGGGCTTTCAAGGCACAAGCTCTAAAATGAGGTTGTAAGAGCATGATGTACATCAAAATTGTATTTTGATGCTACTGACTCTCAAATTGGGACTTGTGTCTTGAAACCTTGTTCTGCCTCCAAGCACTAATTTTTATGCTCCAAAAATGAGTCTTTTGTGGGACGACCTCCAAAATGAGGTTCTAAGAACACCATGTTTGTCAAACTCGTGTTTTTACGCTATTAGCTTGAGAATCGAGACTTGTGTCTTGAAATCTTGTTGTGCTTTTAAACATTGATTTTAATGTTTTGAAACTAGAGCTTACGAGCCACACTCTCTGAAATGAGGTTCTAAGAGCACAATGTGCATCAAAATCATGTTTTGACACTACAGGCTCCGGAATAGGGACTTGCATCTTAAAAGCTTGTTGTGCATCCAAATACCAATTTCGATGCTTTGAAACTGAAGATTTTGAGGCATAAGCTCCAAAACAAGGGCTTTCAAGGGACAAGCTCCGAAATGAGGTTCTAAGAGCATGATGTACATCAAAATTGCGTTTTGATGCTATCGACTCTGGAATTGTGACTTGTGTCTTGAAACCTTGTTGTGCCTCCAAAGACTAAATTTTGTGCTCCAAAAATGAGGCTTTTGAGGGATGACCTCCGAAATGAGGTTCTAAGAAGACCATGTTTGTCAAAATCATGTTTTGACGCTATCAGCTTGAGAATCGGAACTTGTGTCTAGAAACCTTTTTTTGCCTTTAAACATTGATTTTGATGTTTTGAAACCGTAGCTTTCAAGCCACACGCTTCAAAACGAGGTTCTAAGAGCACGATGTGCATCAAAATCATGTTTTGACACTACATGCTCCGGAATAGAGAGTTGCATCTTGAAATCTTGTTGTGCCTCCAAACACCAATTTCTATGCTTGAAAACCAAAGATTTCGATGCATAAGCTCCAAAACAAGGTTCTCTAAGCACAATGTGAGTTAAAATCAAATTTTAACGCTACCCACTCCAGAATCAGGACTTGCATCTTGAAACCTTGTTGTGGCTCCAAACATCGATTTTGATGCTCCAAAGCTAGGGCTTTTGAGGCACATTTTCTAAACCAGGGTTCTAAGAGAATAATGTGCATCAAAATTGAATTTTGATGCTATTGGCTCTAGAATCGGGGCTTGGATCTTGAAACCTTGTTGTGCCTCAAAACACTGATTTTAATGCTTCGAAACCGAGGCTTTCGAGGCACAAGCTTTGAAATGAGGTTCTAAGAGCATGATGTGCGCCAAACTCAGATTTTAACTCTATTGACTCTAGAATCGGGACTTGCATCTTGAAACCTTGTTGTGCCTCTAAACATTGATTTTGATGCTCCAAAACTTGGTTTTTCAAGGCACAAGCTCCAAAATGAGCTTTTAAGAGAATGATGTGCGTCAAAATAGAATTTTGACCCTACAAGCTCTGGAATAGGGACTTGATTCTTGAAACCTTCTCGTGCCTCAAAACATTGATTTTGATGTTCTAAAATCAAGGATTTCAAGGCACAAGCTCCGAAATGTGGTTCTAAGAGCACGATGTTCATTAAAATTGCATTTTGATGGTACCGACTCTGGAATTGCGACTCGTGTCTTGAAACCTCTTTATGCCTCCATACACTATTTTTTCTCTAAAATGAGATTCTAAGAACACCATGTTTTTCAAAATTATGTTTTGACGCCGTCAGCTTGAGAATTGAGACTTGTGTCTTGAAACCTTGTTGTGCCTTTAAACATTGATTTTGATGTTTTTAAACTAGAGCTTTCGAGCCACACGCTCCGAAACGAGGTTCTAAGAGCATGCACAATGTGCATCAAAATCACGTTTTGACACTACAGGCTCCGAAATAGGGACTTGTGTCTGGAAATCTTGTTGTGCCTCCAAACACAAATTTCCATGCTTCGAAACTGAAGATTTTGAGGCATAATCTACAAAACAAGGTTCTATGAGCACGATATGCGTCAAAATCAAATTTTGATGGTACCACCTCCAGAATCAGGACTTGCATCTTTAAACATTGTTGTGCCTCCAAACATCGATTTTGATGCTCCAAAACTCGGGCTTTTGAGGCACAATTTTAAAACAGGATTCTAAGAGCACAATGTTTATCAAAATTGAATTTTGATGCTACTAGCTCTTGAATCGGGGCGTACATCTTGAAACCTTGTTGTGCCTCAAAAAACTGATTTTCATGCTCCGAAATCGGGGCTTCCGAGGCACAAGCTACAAAATGAGGTTCTAAGAGCACGATGTACGACAAAATCAGATTTTGAAGCTATTGACTCTAGAATAAGGACTTGCATCTTGAAACCTTGTTGTGCCTCCATATATTGATTTTGATGCTCCAAAACTCGATCTTTCGAGGAAAAAGCTCCGAAATGAGCTTCTAAGAGAATGATGTGCATTAAAATTGAATTTTTATCCTACAGGCTCCGGAATAGGGACTTGCTTCTTGAAACCTTATTGTGCCTCAAAACATTGATTTTGATGTTCCAAAATCAGGGCTTTCAAGGCACAAGCTCTGAAATGAGGTTCTATGAACACCATGTTTGTCAAAACCATGTTTTGACGCCATCAGCTAGAGAATTGGGACTTGCATCTTCAAACCTTGTTGTGACTCCAAACATTGATTTTGATGCTTCAAAACTGGGTCTTTCGAGGCACAAGCTCCCAAATGAGCTTCTAAGAGAATGATGTGCGTCAAAATCGAATTTTGATGCTACAGTCTCCAGAATAGGGACTTGCCTCTTGAAACCTTGTTGTGCCTTAAAAGATTGATTTTGATGTTCCAAAATCAAGGCTTTCAAGGCACAAGCTCCGAAATGAGGTTTTAAGAGCACGATGTACATCAAAATTGCGTTTTGACGCTAACCGACTATGGAATTCGGACTTGTGTCTTGAAACTTGTTGTGCCTCCAAACACTGATTTTTATGCTCCAAAAACTTGGCTTTTGAAGCACAACCTCCGAAATGAGGATCTAAGAACACCATGTTTGTAAAAATCGTGTTTTGACACTATCAGCTTGAGAATTGGGACTCATGTCTTGAATCCTTGTTGTGGCTTTAAAAATTGCTTTTGATGTTTGGAAACTGGAGCTTCCGAGCCATACGCTTCGAAATGAGGTTCTAAGGGCACGATGTGAATCAAAATCATGTTTTGACGCTATAGGCTCCGTAATAGGGACTTGCGCCTTGAAAGTCTGTTGTGCCTCCAGACACCAATTTTGATACTTCGAAACCGAAGAATTTGAGGCATAAGCTCCAAAACAAGGTTCTAAGAGCACGATGTGCATTAAAATCAAATTTTGATGCTACCGGCTCCAGAATTAGGATTTGCATCTCGAAACATTATTGTGCCTCCAAACAAAAATTATGATGCTCCAAAATTGGGGCTTTTGAGGCACAATTTCTAAAACAGAGTTCTAAGAGCACAATATGCATCAAAATGGAATTTTGATGCTACTCGCTCTAGAATTGGTGCTTGCATCTTGAAACCTTGTTGTGCCTCAAAACATTGATTTTGATGCATCGAATCGGGGCTTTCGAGGCACAATCTTTGAAATGAGGTTGTGCAACAAAATCAGATTTTCCCGCTATTGACTCTAGAATTGACACTTACATCTTCAAACGTTGTTGTGCCTCCAGACATTGATTTTGATGTTCCAAAACTGGGTCTTTCGAGGCACAAGCTCTGAAATGAGCTTCTAAGAGAATGATGTGCGTCAAAATGGAATTTTGATACTACAGGCTTCGGAATAGGGACTTTCTTCTTGAAACTTTGTTGTGCCTCAAAACATTGATTTTGATGTTCCAAAATCAGGGCTTTCAAGGCACAAGCTCCGAAATCAAGTTCTAAGAGCACGATGTACATCAAAATTGCATTTTGACGCTACCAACTCTGGAATCAGGACTTATGTCTTGAAACCTGATTGTGCCTTTAAACATTGATTTTGATGTTTTGAAACTACAGCTTCCAAGCCACACGCTCCGAAATGAGGTTCTAAGAAGACGATGTGCATCAAAACCACGTTTTGACATTACAGGTTCTGTAATAGGGACTTGCATCTTGAAAGCTTGTTGTGCCTCCAAACACCAATTTTGATGATTCGAAACTGGAGATTTTGAGGTATAATTTGCAAAACAAGGTTCTAAGAGCACGATGTGCGTCAAAATCAAATTTTGGCACTACCGGCTCTAGAATCAGGACTTGCATCTTAAAACCTTGTTGTGCCTCCAAACATCGATTTTGATGCTCCAAAACTGGGGCTTTTGAGGCACAATTTCTAAAACTGGGTTCTAAGAGCACAATGTGCATAAAAATTCAATTTTGATGCTACTGGCTCTAGAATCGAGGCTTGCATCTTGAAACCTGGTTGTGCCTCAAAACATTGATTTTGATGCTCCGAAACTCGGTCTTTCGAGGAACAAGCTTTGAAATGAGGTTTTAAGAGCACGATGTGTGCTAAAATCAGATTTTGACGCTATTGACTCTAGAATTGGGAATTGCATCTTGAAACCATGTTGTGCCTCCAAACATTGATTTTGATGCTCCAAAACTGAGTCTTTTGAGGCACAAGCTCCGAAATGAGCTTCTAAGAGAATGATGTGCATCAAAATGAAATTTTGACGCTACAAGCTCCGGAATAGGGACTTGCTTCTTGAAACCTTGTTGTGCCCCAAAAAATTGATTTTGATGTTCCAAAATCAGGGCTTTCAAGGCACAAGCTCTGAAATGAGGTTCTAAGAGCACGATGTACATCAAAATTGCATTTTGACGCTACCGACTCTAGAATTAGGACTTGTGTCTTGAAACCTTGTTGTGCCTCCAAACACTAACTTTTATGCTCCAAAAATGAGGATTTTGAGGCACAACCTCCGAAATGAGGTTCTAAGAACACCATGTTTGTCAAAATCGTGTTTTGACGCTATCAGCTTGAGAATCGGGACTCGTGACTCAACCTTGTTGTGCCCTTAAACATTAATTTTGATTGTTTGAAACTGGAACTTTCGAGCCACACGCTCTGAAATGAGATTCTAACAGCACAATGTGCATCAAAATCATTGCATCTTGAAAGCTTGTAGTGCCTCTAGACACCAATTTTTATGCTTTGAAACTGAAGATTTTGAGGCATAATCTCCAAAACAAGGTTCTAAGAGCACGATGTGCATCAAAATAAAATTTTGACACTACCGACTCCAGAATCAAGACTTGCATCTTGAAACCATTTTGTGCCTCAAAACATCGATTTTGATGCTCCAAAACTAGGGCTATTGAGGCATCTTGAAACCTTGTTGTTCCTCCAAACATCGTATTTCATGCTCTAAAACTGGGGCTGTTGAGGCATAGGTTTCTAAGAGCACAATGTGCATCAAAATTGAATTTTGATGCTACTGGCTCTAGAATCAGGGCTTGCATCTTGAAACCTTGTTGTGCCCCAAAACACTGATTTTGATGCTTTGAAACCGGGGCTTTCGAGATACAAGTTTCAAAATGAGGTTCTAAGAGCACGATATGCGCCAAAATCAGACTTTGACACTATTGACTCTAGAATCGAGACTTACATCTTGAAACCTTGTTGTGCCTCCAAAACTGAGTCTTTCGAGGCACAAGCTCCGAAATGAGCATCTAAGAGAATGATGTGCGTCAAAATTCCATTTTGACGCTACAGGCTCCGAAATAGGCACTTGCTTCTTGAAACGTTGTTGGGCCTCAAAACAATTATTTTGATGTTCCAAAATCAGGGCTTTCAAGGCACAAGCTCCAAAATGAGGTTCTAAGAGCATGATGTACATCAAAATTGCATTTTGACGCTACCGACTCTGGAATCGAGACTTGTGTCTTGAAACCTTGTGCCTCCAAACACTAATTTTTATGCTTCAAAAATGAGGCTTTTGAGGCACAACCTCCGAAATGAGGTTCTAAGAACACCACGTTTGTCAAAATCGTGTTTTGACGCTATCAGCTTGAGAATCGGGACTTGTGTCTTGAAACCTTATTGTGCCTTTAAACATTGACTTTGATGTTTTGAAAATGGAGCTTTCAAGCCATACGCTCCGAAATGACCTTCTAAGAGCACGATGTGCATCAAAATCATGTTTTGACACTACAGTCTCCGGAATAGGGACTTGCGTCTTCAAAGCCTATTGTGCCTCCACATACCAATTTCGATGCTTCAAAACCAAAGATTTTGAGGCATAAGCTCCAAAACAAGGTTCCAAGAGCATTATATGCGTCAAAATCACATTTTAATGCTACTGGCTCTTGAATCAGGACTTGCATCTTGAAACCTTGTTGTGCTTCCAAACATCGATTTTGATGCTCCGAAACTGGGTCTTTTGAGGCACAAGCTTCGAAATGAGGTTCTAAGAGAATGATGTGCGCCAAAATAATATTTTGACGTTATTGACTCTAGAATCAGGACTTGCATCTTGAAACCTTATTGTGCCTACAAACATTGATTTTGATGCTCCAAATTTGGGTCTTTCGAGGCACAAGCTCCGAAATGAGCTTCTAAGAGAATGATGTGCGTCAAAATGGAATTTTGACACTACACTCTTTGGATTAGGGACTTGCTTCTTGAAACCTTGTTGTGCCTCAAAACATTGATTTTGATGTTCCAAAATCAGGGCTTTCAAGGTACAAGCTCCAAAATGAGGTTCTAAGAGCACGATCTACATAAATTTTTTGTTTTGATGCTACCGACTCTAGAATTGGGATTTGTGTCTTGAAACCTTGTTGTGCCTCCAAACACTAATTTTTATGCTGCAAAAATGAGGCTTTTGAGGCACAACCTCCAAAATGAGGTTCTAAGAAAACCATGTTTGTCAAAATCTTGTTTTGACACTATTAGCTTGAGAATCAGGACTTGTGTCTTGAAACCTTGTTGTAACTTTAAACATTAATTTTGATGTTTCCAAACTGGAGCTTTCAAGCCACACGCTCTGAAACAAGGCTATAAGAGCACGAAGTGCATTGAAATCACGTTTTCACACTACAGGTTCTGGAATAGAGACTTGCATCTTGGAAGCTTGTTGTGCTTGCAAACATTAATTTGGATGCCTTCAGAACTGAATATTTTGAGGCATAAGCTCCAAAACAAGGTTCTAAGAGCACGATGTGTGTCAAAATCAAATTCTGACGCTATCGGCTCCAGAATCAGGACTTGCATCTTGAAACCTTGTTCTTCCTCTAAACATAGATTTTGATACTCCAAAATTTGGGCTTTTGAGGCACAATGTCTAAAACAGGGTTCTAAGAGCACAATATGCATCAAAATTGAATTTTGATGCTACTAGCTCTAGAATCGGGGCTTGCATCTTGAAACCTTGTTGTGCCTCCAAACATTGATTTTGATGCTCTGAAAATAGGGCTTTCAAGGCACAAGCTTCGAAATGACCTTCTAAGAGCACGATGTGCGTCAAAATCAGATTTTGACGTTATTGACTCTAGAATCGAGACATGCATCCTGAAACATTGATTTTGATGCTCCAAAACTAGGTCTTTCAAGGCACAAGCTCTGAAAGGAGGTTCTAAGAGCATGATGTACATCAAAATTGTGTTTTGACATTACCGACTCTGGAATTGGGACTTGTGTTTTGAAACCTTGATGTGCCTCCAAACACTAATTTTTATGCTAAAAAAATGAGGCTTTCGAGGCACAACTTCCGAAATGAGGTTCTAAAACCACCATGTTTGTCAAAATCTTGTTTTGACGCTATCAGCTTGAGAATCGGGACTTGTGTCTTGAAACCTTGTTGTGCCTTTAAACATCAAAACACAATTTTGATAGACATCGTGCTCTTTGAACTTGATTTCAGAGCTTATGCCTTGAAAGCCCTGATTTTGGAACATCAAAATCAATGTTTTGAAGCACAACAAGGTTTCAAGAAAAAAGTCCCTATTCCAGAGCCTATAGCGTCAAAATTTCATTTTGAGGCACATCATTCTCTTAGAAGCTCATTTTGGAGCTTATGCCTCGAAAGACCCAGTTTTGGAACATCAAAATGAATGTGTGGAGGCACAACAATGTTTAAAGATGTAAGTGTCAATTCTAGAGTCAATAGTGTGAAAATCTTATTTTGGTGCACATCGTGCTCTTAGAACCTTATTTCAAAGCTTGTGCCTCAAAAGCCCCGATTTTGGAGCATCAAAATCAATGTTTTGAGGGACAACAAGGTTTCAAGATGCAAGCACCAATTCTAGAGCGAGTAACATCAAAATTCAATTTTGATGCATATTGTGCTCTTAGAACCCTGTTTTAGAAATTGTGCCTCAAAAGCCCCAATTTTGGAGCATCAAAATTGTTGTTTGGAGGCACAACAAGGTTTCAAGATGTAAGTCCTAATTCTGGAGCCGTTAGCGTCAAAATTTGATTTTGATGCACATTGTGCTGCTAGAACCTTGTTTTGGAGCTTATGCCTCAAAATCTTCCGTTTTGAAGTATCAAAATTGGTGTCTGGAGGCACAACAAGCTTTCAAGATGCAAGTGCCTATTCCAGAGCCTATAGCGTCAAAACATGATTTTGATAAACATCGTGCACTTAGAACCTCATTTTGGAGCATGTGGCTCGAAAGCTCCAGTTTCCAAACATCAAAAGCAATGTTTAAAGGCACCACAAGGTTTCAAGACACGAGTCCCAATTCTCAAGTTGATAGCCTCGAAACACGATTTTTACAAACATGGTGTTCTTAGATCCTCATTTCGGAGGTTGTTCTTCAAAAGCCATGTTTTTGGAGCATAAAAATTAGTGTTTGGAGACACAACAAGTTTTCAAGACACAAGTCCCAATTCCAGAGTCGGTAGCGTCAAAATGCAATTTTGATGTACATCGTGCTCTAAGAACCTCATTTCGGAGCTTGTGCCTTGAAAGCCCTGATTTTGGAACATCAAAATCAATGTTTTGAGGCACAATAAGGTTTCAAGAAGCAAGTCCCTATTCCGGAGCCTATAGCATAAAAATTCAATTTTAACGCACCTCATTCTCTTAGAAGCTCATTTCAGAGCTTTTTCCTCGAAAGATCGAGTTTTGGAACATCAAAATCAATATATGGAGGCACAACAAGATTTCAAGATGCAAGTCCTTATTCTAGAATCCAGAGCGTCAAAATCTTATTTTGCCATACATCATGCTCTTAGAACCTCATTTCGTAGCTTGTGCCTCAAAAGCCCTGATTTCGGAGCATAAAAATCAGTGTTTTGAGGCACAACAAGGTTTCAAGATGTAAGCCTCGATTCTAGAGCTAGTAGCATCAAAATTCAATTTTGATGAACATTGTGCTCTTAGAACCCTATTTTAGAAATTGTGCCTCAAAAGCCCCAGTTTTGGAGCATCAAAATCGATGTTTGGAGGCACAAAAATGTTTCAAGATGCAAGTCCTGATTCTAGAGGCGGGTACCGTCAAAATTTGATTTTGACGCACATCGTGCTCATAGAACCCTGTTTTGTAGATTATGCCTCAAAATCTTTAGTTTCGAAGCATCAAAATTTGTGTTTGGAGGCACAACAAGTTTTCTAGACACAAGTCCATATTCTAGAGCCTATAGCGTCAAAACGTGATTTTGATGCACATCGTGCATGCTCTTAGAACCTCGTTTCAAAGCATGTGGCTCGAAAGCTCCAGTTTA
Source organism: Cryptomeria japonica (assembly GCF_030272615.1). NCBI lineage: Eukaryota > Viridiplantae > Streptophyta > Pinopsida > Cupressales > Cupressaceae > Cryptomeria > Cryptomeria japonica. Next base: position 381,307,025 of record NC_081415.1, on the reverse strand, counting down.
AAAACATCAGAGGCACAACAAGGTTTCAAGATGCAAGCCCTGATTCTAGACCTAGTACCATCAAAATTCAATTTTGATGCACATTGTACACTTAGAACCCTGTTTTAGAAATTGTGCCTCAAAAGCCCCAGTTTTGGATCATTAAAATCGATGTTTGGAGGCACAACAAGGTTTCAAGATGCAAGTCCTGATTCTTGAGCCGGTAGCGTCAAAAATTTATTTTGATGTACATCGTTCTCTTAGAACCTTGTTTTGGAGCTTATGCCTCAAAATCTTCGGTTTTGAAACATCGAAATTGGTATTTGGATGCACAACAAGCTTTCAAGATGCAAGTCCCTATTCCGGAGCCTGTAGTGTCAAAACGTGATTTTGATGCACATCGTGCTCTTAGAACCTCATTTCGGAGTGTGTGGCTCGTAAGCTATAGTTTCAAAACATCAAAATCAATGTTTAAAAGCACAACAAGGCAAGACACAAGTCCCGATACTCAAGCTAATAGCGTCAAAACATGATTTTGAAAAACATGGTATTCTTAGAACCTCATTTCGGAGGTCGTCACTCAAAAGCCTTGTTTTTGGAGCATAAAAATTAGTGCTTGGAGGCAGAAGAGGGTTTCAAGACACAAGTCCCAATTTGAGAGTCAGTAGTGTCAAAATACAATTTTGATGTACTGATTCATGCTCTTAGAACCTCATTTTAGAGCTTGTGCCTTGAAAGCCCTGATTTTGGTACATCAAAATCAATGTTTTGAGGCACAACAAGGTTTCAAGAAGCAAGTCTCTATTTCGGAGCCTGTAGCGTCAAAATTCTATTTTGATTCACATCATTCTCTTAGAAGCTCATTTTGGAGCTTGTGCCTCGAACGACCCAGTTTTGGAGCATCAAAATCAATGTTTGGAGGCACAACAAGGTTTCAAGATGCAAGTCCTGATTCTAGAGTCAAAAGCGTCAAAATCTGATTTTGGTGTAAATCGTGCTCTTAGAACCTCATGTTGAAGCTTGTGCTTCGAAAGCCCTGATTTCAGAGCATCAAAATCAGTGTTTTGAGGCACAACAAGGTTTCAACATGCAAGCCCTGAATCTAGAGCCAGTAGCATCAAAATTCTATTTTGATGCACATTGTGCTTTTAGAATCCTATTTTAGAAATTGTGCCTCAAAAGCCCCAATTTTGGAGCATCAAAATTGATGTTTAGAGGCAAAACAAGGATTCAAGATGCAAGTCCTGATTTTGGAGCCAATGGCATCAAAATTTAAGTTTGACGCACATCGTGCTCTTAGAACCTTGTTTTGGAGCTTATGCCTCAAAATATTATGTTTCGAAGCATCTAAATTGGTGTTTGGAGGCACAGCAAGCTTCCAAAATGCAAGTCTCTATTCTGGAGCTTGTAGTGTCAAAACGTGATTTTGATGCACTTCGTGCTCTTAGAACCTCGTTTTGGAGCCTTTAGCTTGAAAGCTCTAGTTTCGAAACATCAAAATCAATGTTTAAAGGCACAACAAGGTTTCAAGACACAAGTCCTGATTCTCAAGCTGATAGCGTCAAAACACGATTATAAAAATTAGTGTTTGGAGGCACAAAAATCATTCAAGACACAAGTCCCAATTCCAGAGTCGGTAGCGTCAAAATGAAATTTTGATGTACATCGTGCTCTTAGAACCTCATTTCAGAGCTTGTGCCTTGAAAGCCCTGATTTTGGAACATCAAAATCAATGTTTTGAGGCACAACAAGGTTTCAGGAAGTAAGTCCCTATTCCGGATCCTGTAGCGTCACAATTCCATATTGAAGCACATCAATCTCTTAGAAGCTCATTTTGGAGCTTGTGCCTTGAAACCCCCAATTTTGGAGCATCAAAATCAATGTTTGCAGGCACAACAATGTCTCAAGATGCAAGTCCCGATTCTAGAGTCAATAGAGTCAAAATCTGATTTTGGTGCACATCGTCCTCTTAAAATCTCACTCCGAAGCTTGTGCCTCAAAAGCCTCGGTTTCGAAGCATCAAAATCAGTGTTTTGAGACATAACAAGGTTTCAAGATGCAAACCCCGATTATAAAGCCAGTACCATCAAAATTCAATTTTGATGCTCATTGTGCTGTTAGAACACTATTTTAGAAATTGTGTCTCAAAAGTCCCAATTCTAGAGTCGGTAGCGTCAAAACGCAATTTTGATGTACATCATGCTCTTAGAACCTCATTTCGGAGCTTCTGCCTTGAAATCCCTAATTTAGGAACATCAAAATCAGTGTTTGGTGGCACAACAAGGTTTCAAGAAGTCCCTATTCCAAAGCCTGTAGCATTAAAATTCCATTTTGACGCACATCATTCTCTTAGAAGCTCATTTCGGAGCTTCTACCTCGAAAGACCCAGTTTTGGAGCATGAAAATCAATGTTTTGAGGCAAAACAAGGTTTCAAGATTTGCAAGTCCCGATTCTAGAGTCAATAGTGTCCAAATTTGACTTTGACGCACAACAAGGTTTCAAGACACAAGTCCCGATTCTCAAGCTGATAGCGTCAAAACATGATTTCTACAAACATGGTGCTCTTAGAACCTCATTTCGGAGGTCGTGCCTCAAAAGCCTCATTTTGTGAGCATAAAAATTAGTGTTTGGAGGCACAACAAGGTTTCAAGACACAAGTCCCAATTCTAGAGTTGGTAGCATCAAAATGCAATTTTGATGTACATCATGCTCTTAGAACCTCATTTAGGAGCTTGTGCCTTGAAAGCCCTGAATTTGGAACATCGAAATCAATGTTTTGAGGCAAACTAAGGTTTAAAGAAGCAAGTCCCTATTCCGGAGCTTGTAGCGTGAAAATTCCACTTTGACGCATCATTCTCTTAGAAGCTCATTTCAGAGATTGTGCCTCGAAAGACCTAGTTTTGGAGCATCAAAATCGATGTTTGGAGGCACAACAAGGTTTCAAGATGCAAGTCCCGATTCTAGAGTCAATAACATCAAAATCTGAATTTGGCGCACATCGTGCTCTTAGCACCTCATTTCGAAGCTTGTGCCTCGAAAGCTTCATTTTCAAAACATGATTTTGATGCACATTGTGCTCTTAGAACCTTGTTTCGGAGCGTATGGCTTGAAAGCTCCAGTTTCAAAACATCAAAATTAAAGTTTAAAGGCAAAATAAGGTTTCAAGACACAAGTCCCGATTCTCAAGCTGATAGCATCAAACCACGATTTTGACAAACATGCTATTCTTAGAATCTCATTTCGGAGGTTGTGCCTCAAAAGCCTCATTTTTTGAGCATAAAAATTAGTGTTTGGATGCACAACAATGTTTCAAGACACAAGTCCCAATTCCATAGTCGGTAGCGTCAAAATGTAATTTTGATGTACATCATGTTGTTAGAACCTCATTTTGGAGCTTGTGCCTTTAAACCCCTGATTTTGGAACGTCAAAAATAATGTATTGAGGCACAACAAGGTTTCAAAAAGCAAGTCCCTATTTCTGAGCTTGTAGCATCAAAATTCCATTTTAATGCACATCATTCTCTTAGAAGCTTATTTCAGAACTTGTGCCTCGAAAGCCCCTGTTTTGGAGCATCAAAATCGATGTTTGGAGGCACAACAAGGTTTCAAGATGCAACTCCTAATTCTGGAGCCGATAGTGTCAAAATTTGATTTTGACGCACATCGTGCTCTTAGAACCTTGTTTTGGAGCTGATACCTCACAATCTTCAGTTTCAAATTATCAAAATTGGTGTTTGGAGGCACAACAAGCTTTCAAGATGCAAGTCCCTATTAAGGAGCCTATAATGTCAAAACGTGGTTTTGATGCACATCGTCCTCTTAGAACCTCATTTCGGAGCATGTGGATCGAAAGCTCCAATTTCTAAACATCAAAATCAATGTTTAAAGGCACAAAAAGGTTTCATGACACAAGTCCCGATTCTCAAGCTGATAGCGTCAAAACATGATTTTTACAAACATGGTGTTCTTAGAACCTCATTTCAGAGGTTGTGCCTCAAAAGACGCATTTTTGGAGCATAAAAATAGTGTTTAGAGGCACAACAAGGTTTCAAGATGCAAGTCGTGATTCTGGAACCGATAGCATAAAATTTTGACTTTGACGCACATCGTGCTTTTAGAACCTTGTTTTGGAGCTTATGCCTCAATATCTTCGGTTTCAAAGCATCAAAATTGGTGTTTGGAGGCACAACAATCTTTCAAGAAGCAAGTCGCTATTCTGGAGCCTTTAGTGTCAAAACGTGATTTTGATGCACGTCATGCTCTCAGAACCTCGTTTCGGAGCATGTGGCTTGAAAGTTCCCATTTCAAATCATCAAAATTAATTTTTAAAGGCACAACAAGGTTTCAAAAAACAAGTCTCGATTCTCAAATTGATAGCGTCAAAACATGATTTTGACAAACATGGTGTTCTTAGAACCTCATTTCGAAGGTCGTGCCTCAAAAGCCTCATTTTTGGAGCATAAAAAATAGTGTTTGGAGGCAAAACAATGTTTCAAGACACAAGTCCCAATTCCATAGTTGGTAGCGTCAAAATGCAATTTTGATGTACACCGTGCTCTTAGAACCTCATTCCGGAGCTTGTGGCTTGAAAGCCCTGATTTTGGAACATCCAAATGAATGTTTTGAGGCACAACAAGGTTTCAAGAAGCAAATCCCTATTCAGGAGACTGTAGCATCAAAATTCTATTTTGACGCACATCATTCTCTTAGAAGCTCATTTCAGAGCTTGTGCCTCGAAAGACCCAGTTTTGGAGCATCAAAATCAATGCTTAGAGGCACAACAATGTTTCAAGATGAAAGTCACAATTCTAAAGTCAATAGCGTGAAAATTTAATTTTGGCGCACATCGTGCTCTTAGAACCTCATTTCGAAGCTTGTGCCTCAAAAGCCCCAGTTTCGGAGATCAAAACCAGTGTTTAGTGGCACAACATGGTTTCAAAATGCAAGCCCCGATTCTAGAGCCAGTAGCATCAAAATTCAATTTTGATACACATTGTGCTCTTTGAACCGTGTTTTAGAAATTGTGCATCAAAAGCCCAAGTTTTGGAGCATCAAAATCGATGTTTGGAGGCACAACAAGGTTTCAAGATGCAAGTCCTAATTCTGGAGCCGGTAGTGTCAAAAATTGATTTTGATGCACATCACGCTCTAAGAACCTTGTTTTGAAACTTATGCCTCAAAATATTTAGTTTCAAATCATCAAAATTGGTGTGTGGAGGCACAACAAGCTTTCAAGATGCAAGTCCCTATTCCGAAGCTTGTAGTGTCAAAATGCTATTTTAATGCACATCATGCTCTTAGAACCTCATTTCAGAGCGTGTGGCTCGAAAGCTCCAGTTTCAAAACATCAAAATCAATGTTTAAAGGCACAACAAGATTTCAAGACACAAGTCTCGATTCTCAAGCTGATAGCGTCAAAAGATGATTTTGACAAACATGGTGTTTTTACAACCTCATTTCAGAGGTCGTGCCTCAAAAGCCTCATTTTTGGAGTATAAAAATTAGTGTTTGGAGGCACAACAAGGTTTCAAGAAACAAGTCTTTATTCCAGAGTCAGTAGCGTCAAAACGCAATTTTGATGTACATCATGCTCTTAGAACCTCATTTCGGAGCTTGTGCCTTGAAAGCCCTGATTTTGGAATGTCAAAGTCAATGTTTTGAGGCACAACAAGGTTTCAAGAAGCAAGTCCATATTGCAAAGCCTGTAGTGTCAAAATTCTATTTTGACGCACATAATTCTCTTAGAAGCTCATTTCGGAGCTTGTGCCTCGAAAGACCCAGTTTTGGAGCATCAAAATCAATGTTTGGAGCCACAAAAAGGTTTCAAGATGCAAGTCCCGATTCTATAGTCAATAGCATCAATCTCTGATTTTGGCACACACGGTGCTCTTAGAACCTCATTACGAAGCTTGTGCCTCGAAAGGCCCGGTTTCAGAGCATCAAAATTAGTGCTTTGAGGCACAACAAGGTTTCAAGATGCAAGCCCTGATTCTAGAGCCAGTAGCATCAAAATTCAATTTTGATGCACATTGTGCTCTTAGAACCCTGTTTTAGAAATTGTGCCTCAAAACCCCAGTTTTGGAGCATCAAAATCGATCTTTGGAGGCACAACAAGGTTTCAAGATGCAAGTCATGTTTGTGAAGCCGGTAGCATCAAAATTGGATTTTACGCACATCATGCTCTTGCAACCTTGTTTTGGAGCTTATGCCTCAAAATCTTTGGTTTCGAAGCATCAAAATTGGTGTGTGGAGGCACAACAAGCTTTCAAGATGCAAGTCCCTATTCTGAAAACTGTAGTGTCAAAATATGATTTTGATGCACATTGTGCTCTTAGAACCTCATTTCCGAGCTTGTGCCTTGAAAGCCCTGATTTTGGAACATCAAAGTCAGTGTTTGGAGGCACAACAAGGTTTCAAGAAGCAAGTCCCTATTCTGGAGCCCTTAGCATCAAAATGGAATTTTGACACACAACATTCTCTTTGAAGCTCATTTCGGAGCTTGTGCCTCGAAAGACCCAGTTTTGGATCATTAAAACTAATGTTTGGAGGCACAACAAGGTTTCAAGATGCAAGTCCTGATTCTAGAGTCAGTAGCGTTAAAATCTGATTTTGGTGTTAAAATCAGTGTTTTGAGGTACAACAAGGTTTCAAGATGCAAGCCCCGATTCTACAGCCAGTAGCATCAAAATTGAATTTTGATGCACATTGTGCTCTTAGAACCCTATTTTAGAAATTATGCCTCAAAAGCCCTAGTTTTGGAGCTTCAAAACCGATGTTTGGAGGCACAACAAGGTTTCAAGAAGCAAGTCCCTATTCCAGAGCCTATAGCATCAAAATTACATTTTGATGCACATCATTCTCTTAGTGTTTGGAGGCACACAGAGGTTTGAAGACACAAGTCCCAATTCCAAAGTTGGTAGCATCAAAACAAAATTTTGATGTATATCGTGCTCTTAGAACCTCATTTCAGAGCTTGTGCCTTGAAAGCCCTCATTTTGGAACATCAAAATCAATGTTTTCAGGCACAACAAGGTTTCAAGAAGCAATTCCAGAGCCTATAGCGTCAAAATTACATTTTGATGCACATCATTCTCTTAGAAGCTCATTTCGGAGCTTGTGCCTCAAAAGCCCCTGTTTTGGAGCATCAAAATCAATGTTTGGAGGCACAACAAGGTTTTCAAGATGTAAGTGCCGATTCTAGAGTCAATAGCGTCAAAATCTGATTTTTGCGCACATCGTGCTCTTAGAACCTCATTTCGATGCTTGTACTTCAAGAGCAATCAAAATTAGTGGTTTGATGCACAACAAGGTTTCAAGATGCAAGCCCCGATTCTAGAGCAAGTAGCATCAAAATTCAATTTTGATGCATATTGTGCTCTTAGAACCCTGTTTTAAAAATTGTGCCTCAAAAGCCCAAATTTTGGAGCATCAAAATCGATGTTTGGAGGCACAACAAGGTTACAAGATGCAAGTCCTAATTCTGGAGCCGGTAGCATCAAAATTTGATTTTCACACACATCGTGCTCTTAGAACTGTTTTAGAGCTTATGCCTCAAAATCTTCAGTTTCGAAGCATCAAAACTGGTGTTTGGAGGTACAATAAGCTTTCAAGACACAAGTCCCTTTTACGGAGCCTGTACTAACAAAACGTGATTTTGATGCACATTGTGCTCTTAGAACCTCATTTTGGATTGTGTGGCTCAAAAGCTCCAGTTTCAAAACATCAAAATCAATGTTTAAAGGCACAACAAGGTTTCAAGATACAAGTCCCGATTCTCAAGCTGATATTGTCAAAACACAATTTTGACAAACATGGTGTTCTTAGAAACTCATTTCAGAGGTTGTGCCTCAAAAGCCTCATTTTTGGAGCATAAAAATAAGTGTTTGGAGGCACAACAAGGTTTCAAGACATGAATTCCAATTTTAGAGTCGGTAGACTTTTGGAGCATCAAAATCGATGTTTGGAGGCACAACAGGGTTTCAAAATGCAAGTCCTAATTCTAAAGGTGGTAGCGTCAAAATTTGATTTTGACGCACATCATGCTCATAGAACCTTCTTTTGGAGATTATGCCTCAAAATCTTCGGTTTCAAAGCATCGAACTTGGTGTTCGGATAGACAACAAGCTTTCAAGATGCAAGTCCCTATTCCGAAAGCTATAGTGTCAAAACATGATTTTGATGCACATCGTGCTCTAAGAACTTCGTTTCGGAGTGTGTTCCTCGTAAGCTCCAGTTTCAAAACATCAAAATCAATGTTTAAAGCCACAACAAGGTTTCAAGACAGAAGTCCCAATTCTCAAGTTGATGGTGTCAAAACACGATTTTGACAAACATGGTGTTCATAGAACCTCATTTCGGAGGTCCTAACTCAAAAGCCTCATTTTAGGAGAAAAAAAATTATTGTTTGGAGGCACAATATGGTTTCAAGACACGAGTCCCAATTCCAACACAGTGTCAGTAGCATCGAAATGCAATTGTGATGTACGTCGTGCTCTTAGAACCTCATTTCGGAGCTTGTGCCTTGGAAGCCCTGATTTTGGAACATTAGAATCAATGTTTTGAGGCACAACAAGGTTTCAAGAAGCAAGTCCCTATTCCAGAACCTGTAGCATCAAAAGTTGATTTTCACGCACATCATTCTCTTAGAAGCTCATTTCAGAGCTTGTGCCTTGAAAGACCCTATTTTGGAGCATCAAAATCAATGTTTAGAGACACAACAAGGTTTCAAGATGCAAGTCCCGATTCTAGAGTCAATAGCGTCAAAATCTGATTTTGGCACACATCGTGCTCTTATAACCTAATTTCGAAGCTTGTGCCTTGAAAACCCCAGTTTTGGAGCATCAAAATCAGTGTTTTGAGGCACAACAAGGTTTTAAGATGCAAGCCCCGATTCTAGATCTAGTAGCATCGAAACTGAATTTTGATGCACATTGTTTTCTTAGAACCCAGTTTTAGAATTTTGTCTCAGAAGCCCTAGTTTTGGAGCATCAAAATCAATGTTTGGAGGCAAAACAAGGTTTCAAGATGCAAGTCCCTATTCCAGAGCCTATAGTGTCAAAACGTGATTTTGATGCACATCGTGCCCTTCGAACATTGTTTCGGAGCATGTGGCTCAAAAGCTCCAGTTTCAAAACATCAAAATCAATGTTTAAAGGCACAACAACGTTTCAAGACACGAGTCCCGATTCTCAAGCTGATAGCGTCAAAACACGATTGTGATTAACATCAAAATCAGTGTTTTTAGGCACAACAAGGTTTCAAGATGCAAGCCCCGATTCTAGAGCTAGCATCAAAATTCAATTTTGATGCACATTTTGCTCTTAGAACCTGTTTTAAAAACTATGCATCAAAAGCCCGAGTTTTGGAGCATCAAAATTGATATTTGGAGGCACAACAAGATTTCAGGATGCAAGTATTCTGGAGCCGGTAGCGTCAAAATTTGATTTTGAGACACATCATGCACTTAGAACCTTTTTTTGGAACTTATGCCTCAAAATCTTTGGTTTTGATGCATCAAAATTGGTGTTTGGAGGCACAACAAGCTTTCAAGATGCAACTCCCTATTCCGGAGCCTATAGTGTCAAAACATGATTTTGATGCACATCGTGCTCTTAGAACCTCGTTTCGGAGCGTGTGGCTCGCAAGCTCTAGTTTCAGATAATCAAAATCATTGTTCAAAGGCACAACAAGGTTTCAAGACACAAGTCCCGATTCTCAAGCTGATAGCGTCAAAACACGATTTTGACAAACATGGTGTTCTTAGAACCTCATTTCAGAGGTTGTGCCTCAAAAGCCTCGTTTTTGGAGCATAAAAATTAGTGTTTGGAGGCACAACAAGGTTTCAAGACACAAGTCCCAATTCCAGAGTCAGTAGCTTCAAAATGCAATTTTGATGTACATCGTGCTCTTAGAACCTCATTTCAGAGCTTGTGGCTTGAAAGCCCTGATTTTGGAACATCCAAATGAATGTTTTGAGGCAAAATAAGGTTTCAAGAAGCAAGTCCCTATTCTAGAGATTGTAGAGTCAAAATTCTATTTTGACGCACATCATTCTCTTAGAAGCTCATTTTGGAGCTTGTGCCTTGAAAGACCCAGTTTTGGAGCATCAAAATCAATGTTTAGTAGGCACAACAAGGTTTCAAGATGCAAGTCACGATTCTAGTGTCAATAACGTGAAAATCTGATTTTGGTGCACATCGTGCTCTTAGAACATCATTTCGAAGCTTGTGCTTCGAAAGCCCCAGTTTTGGAGCATCAAAACCAGTGTTTAGAGGCACAACAAGGTTCCAAAATGCAAGCCCCAATTCTAGAGCAAGTAGCATCAAAATTAAATTTTCATGCACATTGTGCTTTTCGAACCGTGTTTTAGAAATTGTGCGTCAAAAGCTTTTGGAGCATCAAAATCGATGTTTGGAGGCACAACAAGGTTTCAATTTTGACGCACATCATGCTCTTACAACCTTGTTTTGGAACTTATGCCTCAAAATCTTCAGTTTCAAAGCATCAAAATTGGTGTTTGGAGTCACAACAAGCTTTCAAGATGCAAGTCCCTACACCGGAGCCTGTAGTGTCAAAATGCAATTTTTGATGTACATCGTGCTCTTAGAACCTCGTTTCGGAGCGTGTGGCTTGAAAGCTCCAGTTTCAAAACATCAAAATCAATGTTTAAAGGCACAACAAAGTTTCAAGACACAAGTCTCAATTCTCAAGTTGATAGCGTCAAAAGACGATTTTGACAAACATGGTGTTTTTACAACCTCGTTTTGGAGGTCATGCCTCAAAAGCCTTGTTTTTGGAGCATAAAAATTAGTGTTTGGAGGCACAACAAGGTTTCAAGACACAAGTCTTTATTCCAGAGTCGGTAGCGTCAAAACACAATTTTGATTTACATCATGCTCTTAGAACCTCATTTTGGAGCTTGTGCCTTGAAAGCCCCGATTTCGGAACTACAAAATCAATGTTTTGAGGCACAACAAGGTTTCAAGAAGCAAGTCCCTATTCCAAAGCCTGTAGTGTCAAAATTCTATTTTGATGCACATCATTCTCTTAGAAGCTCATTTCGGAGCTTGTGCCTCGAAAGACCCAGTTTTGGAGCATCAAAATCAATGTTCGGAGGAACAACAAGGTTTCAAGATGCAAGTCCCGATTCTAGAGTCAATAGCATCAATATCTGATTTTGGCGCACACGGTGAAAGCCCCAGTTTCAGAGCATCAAAATTAGTGCTTTGAAGCACAACAATGTTTCAAGATGCAAGCCCTGCTTCTAGAGCCAGTAGCATCAAAATTCAATTTTGATGCACATTGTGCTCTTAGAACCCTGTTTTAGAAATTGGGCCTCAAAACCCCAGTTTTGGAGCATCAAAATTGATCTTTAGAGGCACAACAAGGTTTCAAGATGCAAGTCATGATTGTGAAGCCAATAGCATCAAAATTGGATTTTACGCACATCATGCTCTTGCAACCTTGTTTTGGAGCTTATGCCTCAAAATCTTTGGTTTCGAAGCATCAAAATTGGTGTTTGGAGGCACAACAAGCTTTCAAGATGCAACTCCCTATTCCGGAGCCTATAGTGTCAAAACATGATTTTGATGCACATTGTGCTCTTAGAACCTCATTTTGGAGTGTGTGGCTCGAAAGCTCCAGTTTCAGATAATCAAAATCATTGTTTAAAGGCACAACAAGGTTTCAAGACACAAGTCCCGATTCTCAAGCTGATAGCGTCAAAACATGATTTTGACAAACATGGTGTTCTTAGAACCTCATTTCAGAGGTTGTGCATCAAAAGCCTCATTTTTGGAGCATAAAAATTAGTGTTTGGAGGCACAACAAGGTTTCAAGACACAAGTCCCAATTCCAGAGTCGGTAGCTTCAAAACGCAATTTTGATGTACATCATGCTCTTAGAATCTCATTCCGGAGCTTGTGGCTTGAAAGCCCTAATTTTGGAACATCCAAATGAATGTTTTGAGGCAGAACAGGGTTTCAAGAAGCAAGTCCCTATGTTTTGAGGAAGAACAAGGTTTCAAGATGCAAGTCCTGATTTTGGAGCCGGTAGCATCAAAATTTAATTTTGACGCACAGTGTGCTCTTAGAACCTTGTTTTGGAGCTTATGCCTGAAAATCTTTGGTTTTGAAGCATTGAAATAAAACGACGATTTTGATGTTCCAAAATGAGGGCTTTCAAGGCACAAGCTCTGAAATGAGGTTCTAACAGCATGATATACATCAAAATTTTGTTTTGACGCTACCTACTTTGGAATTGGGACTTGTGTCGTGAAACCTCTGTGTGCCTCCAAACACTAATTTTTATGCTCCAAAAATGAGGCTTTCAAGGCACAAGCTCTGAAATGAGGTTCTAAGAGCACGATATACATCAAAATTTTGTTTTGACGCTACCGACTTTTTGAATCGGGACTTGTGTCTTGAAACCTTGTTGTGCCTCCAAGCATCGGTTTTGAAGCTCCAAAAATAGGGCTTTTGAGGCACAATTTCTAAAACAGGGTTCTAAGAGCACAATGTGCATCAAAATTGAATTTTGATGCTACTGGCTGTAGAATCGGGACTTGCCTCTTGAAACCTTATTGTGCCTCAAAACACTGATTTTAATGGCAAAATCAGATTTTAACGCTATTGAGTCTAGAATTGGGACTTGCATCTTTAAACCTTGTTGTGCCTCCAAACATTGATTTTGATGATCCAAAACTGGGTCTTTCGAGGCACAAGCTCCGAAATGAGCTTCAAAGAGAATGTTGTGTGTCAAAATTCCATTTTGATGCTACAGGCTCTATAATACGGACTTGCTTCTTGAAACCTTGATTGTGCTTCCAAACACTGATTTTGATGTTCCAAAATCAGTGCTTTCAAGGCACAAGCTCTGAAATGAGGTTCTAAGAGCACAATGTGCATCAAAATCATATTTTGACACTACAGTCTCTGGAATAGGGACTTGCGTCTTGAAAGCTTGGTGTGCCTCCACACACCAATTTTGATGCTTCGAAACCAAAGATTTTCAGGCGTAAGCTCCAAAACAAGGTTGCAAGAGCATGATGTGCGTAAAATCCAATTTTGATGCTACAGGCTTCACAATCACAACTTGCATCTTGAAACATTGTTGTGCCTCCAAAGATCGATTTTGATGCTCCAAAACTGAGGTTTTGATGCACAATTTCTAAAACAGGGTTCTAAGAGCACAATGTGCATCAAAATTGATGCTATTGGCTCTAGAATCAGAGCTTGCATCTTGAAACCTTGTTGTGCCTCAAAGCACTAATTTTGATGCTCTGAAACCAGGGCTTTCAAGGCACAAGCTTCGTAATGTGGTTCTAAGAGCATGATGTGCGCGAAAATCAGATATTGACGGTATTGACTCTTGAATCAGGACTTGCATCTTGAAACCATGTTGTGCCTTCAAACATTGATTTTGATGCTCCAAAATTGAGTCTTTCGAGGCAAAAGCTCTGAAATGAGCTTCTATGAGAATGATGTGCGTCAAAATAGAATTTTGACACTATAGGATTTGGAATAGGGATTTGCCTCTTGAAACCTTGTTGTGCCTCAAAACATTGATTTTGACATTCCAAAATCAGGGCTTTCAAGGCACAAGCTCCGAAATGAGGTTCTAAGAGCATGATGTACATCAAAATTGTGTTTTGACGCTACCGACTCTGGGATAAAGACTTGTGTCTTGAAACCTTGTTGTGCCTCCAAACACTAATTTTTATGCTCCAAAAACGAGGCTTTTGAGGCACGACCTCCGAAACAAGGTTGTAAAAACACCATGTTTGTCAAAATCGTCTTTTTATGCTATCAGCTTTAGAATCGAGATTTGTGTCTTAAAACCTTGTTGTGCCTTTAAACATTGATTTTGATGTTTTGAAATTGGAGCTTTTGAGCCACACGCTCCAAAATGAGGTTCTAAGAGCACGATGTGCATCAAAATCGCGTTTTGACACTACAGGCTCCGGAATAGGGACTTGTATCTTGAAAGCTTGTTGTGCCTCCAAACACCAATTCTGATGCTTCGAAATTGAAGATTTTGGGGCATAAGTTCCAAAGCAAGGTTCTAAGAGCGTGATGTGCGTCAAAATCAAATTTTGACACTACCAGCTCCAGAATTAGGACTTGCATCTTGAAACTTTGTTGTGCCTCCAAACATCGATTTTGATGCTCCAAAACATGGGCTTTTGACGCACAATTTCTAAAACACGATTCAAAGAGTACAATGTGCATCAAAATTGAATTTTGATGCTACTGGCTCTGGAATCAGGGCTTGCATTTTGGAACTTTGATGTGCCTCTAAACACTGGTTTTGATACTCTGAAACCGGGGCTTTTGAGGCACAAACTTTGAAATGAGGTTCTAAGAGCATGATGTGCGCTAAAATCAGATTTTCACGCTATTGACTCTAGAATCGGAACTTGCATTTCAAAACCTTGTTGTGCCTCCAAAGATTGATTTTGATACTCCAAAACAGGGTCTTTCGAGGCACAAGCTCTGAAATGAGCTTCTAAGACAATGATGTGCATCAAAATGAAATTTTGACGCTACATGCTCCGGAATAGGGACTTGCTTCTTGAAACCTTGTTGTGCCCCAAAACATTGATTTTGATGTTCCAAAATCAGGGCTTTCAAGGCACAAGCGTCAAAATGGAATTTTGACGCACAACATTCTCTTTGAAGCTCATTTCAGAGCTTGTGCCTCTAAACACCTAGTTTTGGAGCATCAAAATCAATGTTTGGAGACACAACAAGGTTTCAAGATGCAAGTCCCGATTCTAGAGTCAATAGGGTTAAATTTTGATTTTGGTGCACATCGTGCTCTTAGAGTCAATAGCATTAAAATCTAATTTTGGCGTTAAAATCAGTGCTTTGAGGCACAACAAGGTTTCAAGATGCAAGCCCTGATTCTACAGCCAGTAGCATCAAAATTCAATTTTGATGCACATTGTGCTCTTAGAACCCTGTTTTAGAAATTGTGCCTCAAAAGCCCTAGTTTTGGAGCTTCAAAACCGATGTTTGGAGGCATAATAAGGTTTCAAGATGCAAATCCTGATTCTGGAGCCAATAGCATCCAAATTTGATTTTAACACACATCGTGCTCTTAGAACCTTGTTTTGGAGCTTATGCCTCAATATCTTCGATTTCAAAGCATCAAAATTTGTGTTTGGAGGCACAACAATCTTTCAAGACGCAAGTCCCTATTCTGGAGCCTATAGAGTCAAAACATGATTTTGATGCAAGTCATGCTGTTAGAACATCATTTCAGAGCGTGTGGCTCGAAAGCTCGAGTTTGAAAACATCAAAATCAATGTTGAAAGGTACAATAAGGTTTCAAGACACATATCCAGATTCTCAAGCTGATAGCGTTGAAACACGAGCCCTGATTTTTGAATATTAAAATCAATGTTTTGAGGCACAAAAAGGTTTCAAAATGCAAGGCCCTATTCTATTTTGATGCACATCATTCTCTTAGAAGCTCATTTCGAAGCTTGTGCCTCGAAAGACCCAGTTTTGGAGCATCAAAATCAATGTTTGAAGGCACAACAAGGTTTCAAAATGCAAGTCCCGATTCTAGAGTCAATAGCGTCAAAATCTGATTTTGGCGCCCATCGTGCTCTTAGAACATCATTTCAAAGCTTGTGCCTTGAAAGCCCCGGTTTCCGAGCATTTGTCAAAATCATGTTTTGACGCCATCAGCTTGAGAATCGAGACTTGTTTCGTAAAAACTTGTTGTTCCTTTAAACATTTATTTTGATGTTTTGAAACTTGAGCTTTCAAGCCACACGCTCTGAAATGAGGTTCTAAGAGCACGATGTGCATCAAAATTACATTTTGACACTACAGGATCCGGAATAGGGACTTGCATCTTTAAAGCTTGTTGTGCCTCCAAACACCAGTTTTGATGTTTTCACACTGGAGCTTTCGAGCCACACTCTCTGAAATGAGGTTCTAAGAGAACGATGTGCATCAAAATCAGCTTGTTGTGTCTCCACACACCAATTTCAATGCTTCGAAACCGAAGATTTTGAGGCATAAGCTCCAAAACAAGGTTCCAAGAGCACGCTCTGCATCAAAATCAAATTTTGACACTATTGGCTCCAAAATCAGTACTTGCATCTTGAGACCTTGTTTTGCCTCAAAAGACTGATTTTGATGCTCCGAAGCTGAGGCTTTCAAGGCACAAGCTTCGAAATGATGTTCTAAGAGCATGATTGGTGCTAAAATAAGATTTTGATGCTATTGAATCTAGAATCGGGACATGCATTTTGAAACCTTGTTGTGCCTTCAAACATTGATTTTGATGCTCAAAAACTGGGTGTTTCGAGGCACAAGCTCCGAAATGAACTTCTAAGAGAATGATGCAAATCAAAATGAAATTTTGACTATACAGGCTTCGGAATAGGGGCTCGTGTTTTGACGCTATCAACTTGAGAATCTGGACATGTGTCTTGAAACCTTATTGTACTTTTAAACATTGATTTTGATGTTTTGAAACTGGAGCTTTCAAACCACACGCTCGGAAATGAGGTTCTAAGAGCATGACTTGCATCAAAATCATGTTTTGACACTACAGGCTCCGGAATAGGGACTTGTGTCTTGAAAGATTGTTGTGCCTCCAAACACCAATTTTGATGCTTCGAAATCAAAGATTTTGAGGCATAAGCTCCAAAACAAGGTTCTAAGAGCACTACGTGTGTCAAAATCAAATTTGGATGCTATCGGCTCCAGAATCAAGATTTGCATCTTGAAACCTTGTTATGCCTCCAAACATCAGTTTCAAAGCTCCAAAACCGGTTTTGATGCTCCAAAACTAAGGCTTTTGAGGCACAATTTCTAAAACAGGGTTCTAAGAGCATAATGTGCATCAAAATTGAATTTTGATGCTTCTAGCTGTAGAATCGGGGCTTGCATTTTGAAACCTTGTTGTGCCTCAAAACACTGATTTTAACTCCAAAATCAGATTTTAACGTTGTTGACTCTAAGAGCATGATGTGCGCCAAAATCAGAATTCAACGCTATTGACTCTAGAATCGGGACTTGCATCTTGAAACCTTGTTGTGTCTCCAAACATTGATTTTGATGCTACAAAACTGGGTGTTTCGAGGCACAAGCTCTGAAATGAGCTTCAAAGAGAATGTTGTGTGTCAAAATTCCATTTTGACGCTACAGGCTCCGGAATAGGAACTTGCTTCTTGAAACCTTGTTGTGCCTCCAAACATTGATTTTGATGTTCCAAAATTAG